>NC_051159.1:111680525-111809753 GCF_013339745.2 Dermacentor silvarum | reverse complement strand
TGCTCCTTGCAACTTCGTGATTCGGCAGCTCCACAATGCGTCCTCGGAGTCGCGTTGCGGAGACGGCGTGGTTGACGTGCGCAGAGCAGCTGCGGCAGTAGTCGCGCTATGTCCGCGGAATTGGCGGTAAAACCGCTTGGCGTGCAACGGACTGACACCCTTCTTCCAACTGCAAAAAGAATGGAATTATTGTCTCCATTTCGCACGTACATGCAAACCAGGCTATTACGTTTACAGAGCATTATGGCAAAGTCACCTGCTGTAATGTAAAGCTCGGCGTCTCCGTCAAAGACGGCCACGCCAAGCTCATCCACGGTGGGGAATAACTGTGTCCGGCTGTAATCGATGTCCACCAACATCGTCATTAACGTCGTCTGTACGAATCTGCGATGGCGTTCCGTCGGTGGTTGGCGCGGCTGCACCTCATCGCAGCAAGGATCGAAGGTGCCCTGCATCACGGCGACATCTAACCTCGCACCCCGCGCAATCGAGGACGAGAGTACCTCGGAGAATCGAGGGTTAAGGTGCAGCGCACCATGGATGGGTGTAGAAGGTGCTGAGAATCTTGGCTGAATCGAATAGACCTATTAAATGTTCGTTCATAATAGCTCGGTCACCCTGTATGTAATTCAACTTGTGTAGTCCCTTTTTTTTTAATTTCCTTCGCGCAGCACAGGGAATTTATACATCTTTTATTTAGAAAGGGCCGCGCACGAACACTGCTCAGCGATTGAAACGCGATACTCAGACAGCATGCCGGCCAGCACTATTTTCCCCACCGCGGAGTGCTGGGTGTTATGCAGTAGTAGTGTATTACGACTTTCGCTTTCGCTTGATTAAAAGTGCATCGGCTCGGTGTCCCCAATGACCACCGGTGGCGCGAAAACTCCCGACAGTCATTCTCTTCAAGCATGGCGATTCAGTTGGGGAGCACTATACATTAATTCTTCGTGTACCTTAACCGGGTTTCCACATTTTCATAACCTTGCTTTTTCTCCCCAGGAACGCAGGAGTGGCAGGTGAAGTGAGCTTGGAACTTGAGCGCATTTTCTTTTGCCAAGACTGCAAGAATTTCTTCTACGAGGGCTCGATCCAAACGAAGGAGACTCGCCTTGCTTGTCCAAGCTGCGGAAGCGAATGGTGCAATGAGGTTGTGTAGTGCATGCCCTTGTGAAATGTGAAATAAAGGACTATGCTTAGTAGCCGGTGCCTATAGGACCTCACCCATTCCCAGTTTGTATTCCGAGAGCAACGAGCCGTCTTTAGACCACAGAAGAACGCAACTCATGCTGACATACGTTCTAAGAGTTCGCTCATCGCCAGACCACATTTGCCATAACATTATCACACTGCGAGAAACGACTACACTACACGAACAAGCCAAATGCTATAAAACCACTAACACTTAGATTTCAAGAAAAAGTCATTGACTGCATTGTCCCTACTGAAACGTTTTCTGTCATGCAAAGACCAACCAGATTAGCACTTTGGAACGATTTCACAAAATTTCTAGATTTTTCATTGACGCATCTGAAAAATCAAGGTATGCCTCGGGAATTTATACTACAGGAATTTCGCACAGTGCAAGACACGTACGACACTTACACGGAATTTTACACCGATGGCTCAAAGACGCCCATTTATGTCGGAAGCAGTGTGGTTGCAGGCACGTGGGAACACACAGTTAGACTGCCACAGTTTGTATCAGTTCTCACTGCTGAGGGTTATGCCTTACAGATGGCAGTGCAAAAGATTATAAGCACCAAACACGAAAAATCAGTAATCTATACAGACTCCTTAAGCGCACCTAAAGCCCTGAATATGCAATCGCAATACGAACCCATCATCGGCACTATTCTACACACACTAGCACATCTAAATGAAGACCAGACTATTCGTTTCTGCTGGGTGCCAAGCCATGCTGGGATCTCCGGAAATGAAAAGGCGGATAAATGTGGAGCAACGGAAAAAAATAAGAATACTTCAAACGTTAATATGCCTGCTAGGGACGGGATCCAAGCTGTTCGCAAGGCACTCCTTTCTAACTGGCAACGCGAATGGAAACTGAAAGATAACAACAAACTTCCATTTATTAAACCGGTCCTTGGGGAGTGGAAGACATGCTATCATCAAGAACGTTTCATCGAAGTAATACTTTGTCGACTTCGGATAGGCCACACGCACATGACACATAATTACCTTTTGACGGAGGAGGAGCAACCAACATGTGATAAATGCCATGAACCGTTAACAGTAATACACATTTTAATCACATGTCCGCATCTCGAAATGCCTAGGAAAAAGTACTTCCGAATAATGTATAAGTCAAACACTCTACTTCACCCGATGTTGCTGTTAGGAGATGACGCACTGGTATCTCTGACTGACGTGATAAGTTTCATTGACGAAACAGGGTTTTTAAGTAAGCTTTAATTACTACAGTGTATGCTCCATTTACGAAAGAAATTTTATCACCGTGTGTCTGGCGCAGCATAGCCGTAGCCGCTTTTGCGCCAATAAATCTAATTTAACTAACACCGTGTTAAGTGAATTGAACACTACAAAGTTTTGACGAAGCATATAAAAAAATATTTGAAAAGCATATAAAAAAAATGTGGTTGATCCCTCTTATATAGGAATCGGTATAGAACACGAAAGTGAAACGTGTCTTCACAGAAGTAGTGTAATGTTTAATGCACATTGATATATAATGTCTATTGGTGTTTTGTGGCTAAAGCGCCCTTAGGCGTTGATGCACCCACGCTGACGCCTGGTGGCACGTCTCCTCCATCACGACTAGCAACGTCGATGACCATGAGCAACCGTCGTGCATATGGAAGCTGCACTACGCTGCACACGCTAGCACAACGCGAAAGACGAAGCACGTAACTGACACACTAATACAACGCGCAAGACAAAGCACGTAACTGAATCGTCACCGAGTCAAATCAGCGCGTACAGCGCGTCGTAATTGCAGCCTCCGCGATCAACTTCAGAAACATTTTCAGAGCTAATTGCGGAGGCCACGCTCCGCTGTGCTGAGTACGGTGAGCGCCACCTAGGTGGCGTTGGTAGTGCTTATTGATGCCAGCGTCCCTTCGAATGCTGGCATCGAGGCGTCGTAGTGCTGAGACCACCGAAGCGTTCACTGTCGGTGCGCGTTAGTAGACAGTTTTAGCAGAGCGTTCACGGTCCGCTCCGCTCAGACCATCGTGTCCGAACGATTCGCGCAGAGCCGCTCAGCGGAACGCTAGCGGTAACGCTAATGCGCGTGCGCACAACGCTCATATCGGCAGCGGAACGAAGAACGCGGCCCACGGTCCGCTACGAAGCCATTTGAGCGGAGCGTTTGGGTGCGTCTACTGGTTGCTTTGTCGTTTTACAGTCGCGCTGAGCGCGCGTGGCCGGCGTCTCTGGTAGACGCGCTTGTCAAACAAGCCAAATCAACGCAGTTCACGCAGCAGTTCATGCAGTACTTCAGTTCATGCAGAGAAGTACTGCAGTTCATGCAGTACTTCTCTTTTCTGCTCGTAGGCGGCGGCACCGCCCCGAGCAAGAGCGCGGGTACACGGAGGAGTGTTAGATATATAACGCGCGTCTGTGTAGCTCTCTGCAAATGCGTTTGTGGCGCAATGGGTTAAACGCTCGGCGATCTATCGTCGCGGACCGAGAGGTCGTGGGTTCGATTTCCAAATTTTACATGTTTGTGGAACTTTTTCTTCTGGTTTCTTTCTTTGTATTATGTTCGTGTACATTGTAAGCTGACGTATTTCCGTGACGGAAATACGTCAGTGAAGTCTTGGTGGACCCCGGCATAAAACACTTTCGTGTTAAAAAAAATGTGGTTGATCCCTCTTATATAGGAATCGGTATAGAACACGAAAGTGAAACGTGTCTTCAGAGAAGTAGTGTAATGTTTATTGCACATTGATATATAATGTCTATTGGTGTTTTGTGGCTAAAGCGCCCTTAGGCGTTGATGCACCCACGCTGACGCCTGGTGGCACGTCTCCTCCATCACGACTACCAACGTCGATGACCATGAGCAACCGTCGTGCATATGGAAGCTGCACTACGCTGCACACGCTAGCACAACGCGAAAGACGAAGCACGTAACTGACACACTAATACAACGCGCAAGACAAAGCACGTAACTGAATCGTCACCGAGTCAAATCAGCGCGTACAGCGCGTCGTAATTGCAGCCTCCGCGATCAACTTCAGAAACATTTTCAGAGCTAATTGCGGAGGCCACGCTGCGCTGTGCTGAGTACGGTGAACGCCACCTGGCGTTGGTAGTGCTTCTTGATGCCAGCGTCCCTTCGAATGCTGGCATCGAGGCGTCGTAGTGCTGAGACCACCGAAGCGTTCACTGTCGGTGCGCGTTAGTGTCATAATGCAGTACTTCCCTTTTCTGCTCGTAGGCGGCGGCACCGCCCCGAGCAAGAGCGCGGGTACACGGAGGAGTGTTAGATATATAAGGCGCGTCTGTGTAGCTCTCTGCAAATGCGTTTGTGGCGCAATGGGTTAAACGCTCGGCGATCTATCGTCGCGGACCGAGAGGTCGTGGGTTCGATTTCCAGATTTTGCATGTTTGTGGAACTTTTTCTTCTGGTTTCTTTCTTTGTATTATGTTCGTGTACATTGTAAGCTGACGTATTTCCGTGACGGAAATACGTCAGTGAAGTCTTGATGGACCCCGGCATAAAACACTTTCGTGTTAAAAGACGCGGATCAAACGTCACTTCTCTTGGAACAGCAGCGTGACACGCACTGTGACTATTGACGACCACAGATGTGCCCACTGATTTGTAAACAAAAAACTCCCTTTCCTCCTCTTTCTTTACGGCAAGCTTCATGATACAGCACCAGTTTATTGGGCCAGATGGCAGATAACGTGAAGACGTGCAAATGACCCACTGTATGTTCCATTTGAAACTGCTGAGTGCTGACAGCAGATCTCTCTTGTCTACTAAAATTTGATAAATTGTGTTGGGGTTTATGCTGCTACGCTTTCTGTAAAGTGTTTCTGTAATGATGTTTCTGAAGTGTTTTCTTTTCTTTGTGAATGGACTTTATTATTTGATGTATATGTTACTGTGTATTTATCTGCACAATTTTCGATTTCTTTCTGCGGTCTGTGTCAATTGTGTAGTTTTGGCAGCGATCACTTGAACAGCACCTGTAAGGTACAACATGACATGCTCGTAGAATACCCATCCTTCACAGATGACGTGTTTGTGTTGCATGGCTGGAGAATTTTTCATGCACCACATACTTGCTTTCCCGCAAAAGCGTTGGTTACATCTCCTTTGTATCATGTGAATGAATAAAATAAGAGGCCAGCTCGACAGGACACTGGCCACATTTGAAAACCAGGCCATTTCAGTCAAACTGTTTTGCTGACTTTCATGTCGTTCTTTTGTTATCACTGCTACTTTAAATTTTACGTTACTCAGTAACAGCATTATAGAAATTCTCAAATGAGGTTATAGGAGTACTCGTGGAGTCTCAAAACAAGTGTTTCCAAGGGGAATGTGTATAAAGTACACCAATTTAGGACACAGATCAAGCTGACAGTCAGATATTCTCCGGCTTAAATGACGTCGCTATCGCACACGACGCGGCGGTGAGGAAACCAGCCTAGTGAGTAGAGCTATGCGGAAGTGTTCGAATGCAGCTGCACTTTGTTTAAAGAGACACTAACGAACACACTTTTTAACGCGAAAACGTTAACGGCCGCATGTCGCAGAGAATCCGGCGTCGGCGCTAAGCATCGGCGTCTGGCGGAAATAATCATGCAGAACCACATCATCCCGAACCACCCCGACCAGGCGGGCCCTTCGCGTGGTGCAAGGCGTTAGGGAACAAAAATTGAATTTCTCAAAGTAAAATACGTCAGAAAAATCGTGAAGTACGACTTAACCACAATGTACAGACGTGATAGCGTCGGATCATAATTTTAATATACGAGAAAAATATCCTTATATCCTTATAAGCAGCCAGGGAGCTTTGAATTCCATCGCGCTCCCCTCTTAAAAGCGAAGGTTCAGCGTCCTCCAATTCTGATGGTGTTTGGCTGTACTTTGGTTCTAGGGAACATTGAGGGGAATGTTGAAAACCGAGCCTTTGTAAATTTTGATCGGGCCCCATGTCGCAGAAAATACGGTGTCGGCGTCAACAGCGTCCAATAACGCTACCGCGTACCACTCATCAAAGGCGAAGCTTGAGCGTACTTCAAGTTTTTTTTTTTTTCTTTAGACAGCTTGGCTAACGTTAGCTCGGACACTCTATATAAAGCTTGTGTTTGCATGCGCGCCCGCGCGAGCCTCGGTCAGTCGCGATTGCTCTTTCGGTGCACACCATCAAATCTTTGGGTCGTAGACCGGTATATAAGCGAAACGGCACCCCATGATCTAGTGCAGTGTTGTTACGAAGCACAGGCCCGGCAGTGGACCCGGCTGAATGCGGTCATGCTGCGGCCCTGCTTAAGTTACTGAGGGCTTGCTGGTGGCCGGGATAATAGCGCACCTCCTTGCTATGTGCGCATTCATTCTGCGAAAGGTGGCACAAGTGGCACGATATGACGCTGCTGTTGATGATTATTGGCATCCCCTTTGAAACGGGGCGATTACAAATTCAGCTAGCTTGCGTGACTTAATCAGGTGTGCTATACATGTTTGCATTCGGGCATTTTTGTATACATCCCCTTAATCTTCCTTTTCTTCCTCAAAATTTCTCTATCTACCTTGTACCGCAACCTGTACAACAGTTGCGCTGCACCTGGGGCAATAAGAGCTAAATGCAATGCAAAGTGTGCACGTATCGACGATACGCGCCGCGTATCTCACATCGCACGTAAACTGAATATGCAGCAACTCTAATCGCGCGATTTCTTGCGCGACAGGACGCGTGTACGGGGCATGTTTCCAGAGCATCTAGCAAGCGCTCAAGTGCGTGGTGTAGTTGCAACCTTTGATCGCGTTCCTGAGTTGATTTCCGTATCTGGACGCTTGTGTTTGGCCGATGTTTTAACTGGACTGTCTAGCGTATGTGCATTTGTTTATCATGTGTGTATAAATGTAACGTAACTAATTTTTGCATGAATTTACTCATAATTCCATCCAATAAAAAAAAGCGCTGGCGTGACGCAGTGGTAGAGTAGCTGACTGCTGCGCAGCGGGCCTAGCTGGGTTCGATCCCGGCGGCAACTGGGTATTTTTTTGTTCATTTCTGGGGATAGCTGAGACGCACAATGTCGCCAACCCAAATGGCTATTGAAATGAACCTATAACAGCTTACGCTGTAAAATTATGACCGAGAATGTGCACATTCTGTGCGCACGTGCCGGCGAATCGCAAAATGGGCTCAAGCCAAAATTCGTTTAGGCATACTTGAACCCTGTCACTTCCCGTGTTCTGACGAAGAGGCGTGCGTTCTATTTGCGTGGAGTTCGCGATTAGATTTGTCTATTGAAGATAGTTCCCTACTTCGGGACATGCATTGGCGTGAGTAGTTAATTAATGACTGCTACCATGCTTTTATTCTACAAAATACTACAATTCAATCGCAATTTCAATATATATACCGGGTGTCCCGGTTAACTTGGACCAAGATTTTAAAGAACACCAAGAGTTCTAGAGAAATCGTACCGACTGCATAGTAGCGATAGTCGTACGTACTTCCAGCCAGTACTTTTTTTTATCATGTAGTATTAACCCGATAGCGTTTAGAGCCCCGTGTCGCAGAAAATCCGGCGTCTGCAACTGGCATGTGATTGCGGGTGGCGGAGAAAATCATCCAACCACATCGACCGTGCAGACCCTCCACGTAGCGCAAGGTTTTGGTCAACAAAAATTGAATTTCTCACCGTGAAATCCGTCACAAAATTGTAAAGTACGACTTTACCATTCGGCGCCGGATTCGCCGTCGGATTGTTTACCAATGGGCGTCGGATTGTAATTTGAATGTACGAGAAAACCTAATTCTGCTACGAGGAAACTCAAACACAAACCCCTTATCCATCATTTCTACCAGACTTGCGCGCGTCGGGGCAATAGCAAATAATTAATAAAATAATAAAAAAAGGTACCAGGGCCTTCGCATGTTTATATAAGACCACTTATATTGCCCCTGACCACACAAGACCAACTTGTGGTGGAAATAAGGCACCTTTATCACCAACTAGCAGAAAAAGGACATGACATCACTTTTCAGTGGCTCCCAGGCCACTGCGGCATCATGGGCAACGAACAGGCCGATGAAGCTGCGAGGAGGGCTTACGAAAATGCTGTTAAGGAACCCATCACGTTATAAGGAGCCGCTGCAGCAACAAATCTTAGCATACTCGCGCTTGATTCCACTCGATCCATGTGGAACACGCCAGGTTTGCGGTATACTCGACTGCACCGCTTGGACCCATCCCTCCGACTACATATTCCGTCTGGACTTTCCCGAATCGAGACAACTGCTCTCTGCCAACTGTGGCTTCGGGTATCCTTTACTAATGATTCTGCTTGTCGCATCGGAATGGCTGACAGTGCTGGTTGTGATAGTTGCGGCAGCGAGGAAACAGTCCAACATATCCTGTGTCATTGTCCCCGCTACAGCTCCCAGAGACAGTCGCTCGTATCGGAGTTGGCACACCTCGACGACCGGCTGCTTTCTGAGCAGACGATTTTAGAATGCCGGCTGATACGCTCTTCATACCAGAAGGGCGACGAGGGCGCTACTGAAGTTCCACCGGTCAAGCGACCTGTTTGAGCGACTGTTAACCTCCCGGTTAACCTCCATGCCTTTCGCATCTCATTTTTATATGTATATTGTGAGCGCATTTTGGGCATATCGTCGTCGTCATCTGTACATACGACTCATCATCTTGCGAGAGCATATAGAGAAACATACTACGTAAAGAGTGGCCACAAGGGCCGTTTCGCGGCCGAGCAATTGAGGGTCTGACCACCCGCCAGATGGCGTAGCGACAAGCGCTTCCACTTCGCTTCAAAGATAGACAGGTTATCATGCCTCCAGCGGGCTGCATCGACGCGTCATATATTTCTCTATGACGTCCCCTCTGTGGTGTCCCGTCTCCATAGAAACGTTGATGCTGCGCTGGCTGCTCCGGTCATGTGCAGCTGGATACGCCCACCTCGCCGCGCTTTCAACACGCCGGTTCGCTGCTGCGGCAAGTTGCATCCTTTTGTCTGCACTAAGAATTTGCAGTTGTTTGCGTTCAACATTATTAAAGAGATGTTTATTGACGCCGATGGAGTGTATTTTTGCGTGCGTAGCATACAATATATGCTTCGGCGTCCACCGAGGCTGGTTCGTAAGCGTGGGCTGTACATAACGCGTTGCTGTCATTGTTAAACCATTCTTGTTGTTCTGCCTGCTCTTTACCTGCAATTTTAAGGATATGTACTGAAATTAGTTGTGCCCAATAGGATCTTGGTAGTACGCTTGTAAACAAGGAAAAATAAAGCATTTTGTACTGTGCCACTACTGCTTCCTGTTGTGTGTAATTCAGAAGAACGGCAAAAAAGTGAGAACAACAACAACAACAAAATCTCTGACCGCATGATTTTATGCTGTTCGCATGAGCAAATTCCGTTTTTCATGGTACATCGACAACCTTGGTTGTTTTTGTTTAGTAAAAAGATTGCGATCTGCTAGTTTAGACGCCTGTTTATGCCAAAAACACAACACCGGAGCTTCACTAAAGATAACGTAGTTGAACACTTAAACAGCTAGGTAAATCATATTGAAAAGCGCTGCTGTAAAAACCGAAACCAAAACAGAGCCAAAGCAGGCGTCCCGAATCTCGGAAGACAAAATTGACGGTCTGACCAGCCGCTGGTCGCGCTGGTAGCAGTGCAGTAGCTGGGCCGCAAGGCCCTACGGGAGTGTCCGCTCTTTACGTAGTATGTTTCTCTATGGTGAGAGCGCTATTCGTGCATATCGTCGTCGTCATCTGTACATACGACTCATCATCCTTTGTCTCGTGCGGTGCTTCGTCTCTGCCTCGGGCGGCTGCTCGGAAATAAAGGCATCGTATCGGTCGACGTCTCACAAGATATATATATATATTGTAAAGGGCTTTAGCTGAGTTCGGAGAAGCGCAGCGGCGACAGTCAAAAGGAGACACAGCTTTCAAGCACGAGCGTTGTTGCCGAGCAGCAAAAGCGCTGGACCCACTAGCGTCTCTCTTTGCTACAATGTGTATATATATATATATATATATATATATATATATATATTTGCCCCTGAAAAAACGTCTTTCCAGATATGCATTTCATTTTAAACGTGACGCTCACTTTAAGGGTATCGGTGTAAGCTTGGTCTTTGTAAGCGGGCTTTCCCACATTCAGTATTGCAGTAAATGAAGCCTACTTGCCGTATGCGAACGATGCGATGCGAACAGGTCCCGATAACGCTATCGTTCTATTCTTCAAGGCGAAGCTTAAGCGCCCTCCAATTTTTTAATAAATGATGGCTTTTTTGTGAACTTTTCAATTATTGCTTGAATCGCAAACATGCAAATTACAAAGTTGCAAGGCACCTCAAAAAACCTCCGAATCAAGCATTTGTTTCGTGCTGAAATGTACTTGGTTGCTTTTTCTAAGAAAAAACAAAAGCCCGCGAAATACGCGACATATAAATAGATGCACGCTCGCACGCCGCTACTCCAATTTTACCGACACGTCGGAGTGGTTCGGGATGATGTGGTTCGGCATGATTAACTCCACCAGATGCCCATGCTTAGCGCCGACGCCGGATTTTCTGCGACACGGGGCCCTTAACGCTTTCGCGTTAAAAAGTATTATCGTTAGTGCCTCTGTAAACAAAGTGCAGCTGCATTCGAACACTTCCGCATATCTCTTCTCACCAGCCTGGTTTCTTCGCCGCCGCGTCGTGTGAAATAGCGACGTCATGTTCAATTTAACCAGGAGAATATCTGACGGTCAGCTTGATCTGTGTCCTAATTGGTGTGCTTTATTCACATTGCCCTTGGGAACACTTGTTTTGGGACTCCACGAGTACTCCTATACCTTCATTTGAGAATTTCTATAATGCTGTCACTGAGTAACGTAAAATTTAAGGCAGCAGTGATTAAAAAAAACCACACAAAAGTCAGCACAACAGTCGGACTGAAATGGTCTGGTTTTCCAATGTGGCCAGTGTCCTGTCGAGCTGGCCTATTATTTTATTCACATGACACAAAGGAGATGTAACCAACGCTTTCGCGGGAAAGCAAGTATGTGGTACATGAAAAATTCTTCAGGCATTCAACACAAACACGTCGTCTGTGAAGGATGCGATGGGTATTCTACGAGCATGTCATCGAAAATTGTTCAATTAAATACACAGTAACCTATACATAAAATAATACAGTCCTATTTACAAAGAAAAGAAAAAGAAAACACTTCAGCAACATCATTATATAAACACACTTTACAGAAAGCGTAGCAGCATAAAACGAACGCAATTTATCAAATTTTAGTAGACAAGAGAGAAGGTTTTTGCTGTCAGCACTCAGCAGTTTCAAATGGAAAATACAGTGGCTCATTTGTACGTCTTCACGTTATCTGCCATCTGGCCTATTAAACATGGCGGTGTATTATGCACTTTGGTCAGTCATGGAGCTTGCCGTAAAGAAAGAGGGGGAAAGAAAATTTTTCCTTTTAAAATCAGTGAACACATCTGTGGTCGTCAATAGTCACAGCGCGTGTCACGCTGCTGTTCCAAGATAAGTGACGTTTGATCCGCGTCTTTTTACCGCCGTGTCATGTGTACCCCGCTCATCATTGGGTACCTGCGCGAGGATTGTGGGGCTTTTGGTTCTAACGAGGCTGCGTTCGTGGAGATGGCATATGCTTCATCCAAACTTTGTAGTGTTCAATTCACTTAAAACTGTGCACCCTCGTCCCGGTTCGGGCATATTTCACAAGTGCATGCACTACACAAGCTCATTGCACCGTTCGCTTCCGCAGCTTGGACAAGGGAGGCGAGTCTCCGTCATTTGGATCGATCCCTCGTAGAAGAAGTTGTTGCAGTCTTGGCAAACGAAAATGCGCTTAAGTTCCAAGCTCACTTCACCTACCACTCCTGCATTCCTGGGGAGAAAAAGCAATGTTATGAAAATGTGGAAACCCGGTTAAGGTACACGAAGAATTATTGTACAGTGCTCCCCAACTGAAACGCCATGCTTGAAGAGAATGACTGTCGGGAGTTTTCGCGCCACCGGTGGGCATTGGGGACACCGAGCCGATGCACTTTTGATCAAGTGAAAGTCGTAATACGCTACTAATGCATGCATACACCCAGCACTCCGCGGTGGGGAAAATAGTGCTGGCCGGCATGCTGTCTGAGTATCGCGTTGCAATCGCTGAGCAGTGTTCGTGCGCGGCCCTTTTATTGCGATAGCAATTATATGGACACTTCTACCGGATTTCTGCCGTCGCCGTGAGGTTCCCTATAGATAAAATCTTCGAGCGGAAGCGTGCGGGGACGCGCGCTATCACGGAGAGCGAACGTACTCAATCACCCACGCGCAAGCAAGGAAGCGGGAAGCCAGCGCCGGAGGGAGCGCGGGGGGGGGGGGGGGGGGCGCACTTCTACGCTGCAAACAACCGCGCTCGTCGCTCGTCCGCACCGTCTCTTATCTCCACACGGCTCTGACCTTTATGCGCCGTGCATTCGCCGCTCAGTTTCCGTTGAAGCGATAGACCGCACGTACTTTGGCCGGCTGCTGCGGCGTATATATGCGCTTGCTGCCAGCGTTTTGAAAGTCGTTGTCTGCAGTCATTCAGTGTGATCTATTCATGTTTGTTTGTGCGCGCTCACACCACGCTTGTTCAATCAGTTAGTAATAGTCGGGCCACATTTTCCAACGCACGCTACACATGCAATGCTGCCCGGGTCGGCAGTGCAGCGCTACAGGTGTGTCCCTTCGCACGCGCGGCCCACGGGAAGCGCTTCTCATCAACACCACCGTTTCACACGTGCCTCCTCGTGGTCATCGAGTCTCTCTTCATGTCGGTCTACTTACGCCGCAGCACACCTGCTTACTTAATCAGCTCATGTTTACTACAATTCATATTGCTACCAATGCCGCTCACCTTACTTCGTATGACATTGCTGTGTTGCTATCGCATTCATTGCTTCACCCTTAGGGCGAAACTGTGACATTTTCTAAATAAAAGATGTACAAATTCCCTGTGCTGCGCGAAGGAAATAAAAAGGGACTACACAAGTTGAATTACATACAGGGTGACCGAGCTATTATGAACGAACATTTAATAGGTCTATTCGATTAAACCAAGATTCTCAGCACCTTCTACACCCATCCATGGTGCGCTGCACCTTAACCCTCGATTCTCCGACGTACTCTCGTCCTCGATTGCGCGGGGTGCGAGGTTAGATGTCGCCGTGATGCAGGGCAACTTCGATCCTTGCTGCGATATGGTGGCTAGAAGCCTTCTAGGTACCATAGCTGTGATTAGGTGCAGCCGCGCGAACCGCCAACGGAACGCCATCGCAGATTCGTGCAGACGACGGTAATGGTGATGTTGGTGGACATCGATTACAGCCGGACACAGTTATTCCCCACCGTGGATGAGCTTGGCGTGGTCGTCTTTGACGGAGACGCCGAGCTAGGTAACTTTGCCATAATGCTCTGTAAATGTAATGGCCTGGTTTGTATGCACGTGGAAATGGCGACATTAATTCCATTCTTTTTGCAGTTGGAAGAAGGGTTTGAGTCCTTCGCACGCCAAGCGGTTTTATCGCCAATTCCGCGGACACAAAGCGACCTGAAGCTGCACCTTCGCGTTGCGCAGACGCCACCCCGCCGACGCCAGCGACCACTGAAACTGCTGCCTCAGCTGCTCTGCGCACGTCAGCCACGCCGTCTGCGCAACGCGACTCCGAGGAAGCATTGTGGAGCTGCCGAAGCCTCGTTTTCATCAAATCTCTTCTGTCATTTATACAACCCAGACACAAAAACAGAAGGTACAAGGCTGGGAACTGTGCAAAGCATGCAAAACAAAATTGTAATGTGCAGAATAAGCCAGAAAGCAAAGCTCGCATCCTTGAGAACAGTGGACTCTCTGCACTCTGTTTCAGCAATATTCTTGCTTCTAATCTCGCAAAACTGCTTAAAATCTGCAGTGCTTGTGATGGCTCCATCGTTTTCATTTTTCAGACTCTTAACACGTCAATTTTATTGATCCACAGGTTATGTAGCACGCATGCGCCACGTACAATGAGACAACACTGGTCAATTGAATCTGCGCCTGCAAGATACAGTCTTCTGAAAAATTGCCACACGTTGTTGGCTGTGTGTATACCTTGTTGTAATTCCGCTTACAACGCTCAAATGTTGCCGTATCATCCTTACATGGAGGCATCAGCAATGGGAGAAGCGGATACGCCGTGTCCCCGGCAATTAGTTGTTAGCGCACTTGGTCTCTGCTACATCGTAGATAGGGCTTTCTTTTAGCACGCGACCGTCATGTGCGCAGCCGAGAATGGCGCAGACACGATGATGACTCGGACACATCGAAGGTATCAGCAATTCTATACATACTGTTCTGAGTAACTAAACAACCCAAAGCAATTAGGCAAGTTTTCTCCGCGGGTATTTGCGGGCGACCTCCCCGGGGCGTTGGAAACAAGCAGACGACTTGAAACGCTCAGCAACGGTTTTATATGCGTCTCCGGAGAGCCGAAAAAGGCGCTTGAACTCTTGATCGCAATACTTGCCTACAACTTCCTCGTAGTTACTTGGAATGGTATTGCGATCGCTGCGGACAAGTTTAGCACCGACTTGGCTCAACACCGCGTAGAGTTCCTCGTCCTTGCTCTCAGATTCCACAAGTTCCATAACAACGTGGAGGTCATCCATTTCGTTGTCCGTGTCAGCAGGTTTGCGAATGTGCAGGATAACTAAAACGGCTTCTTTGGACACGCATGATATCATCGCACCAGTGCTTACCCACGTCGTTTTGCAGTGCATCAGCAGACTGCACCTACACATTCTATTGACATTTTAGCGGTGGCGCTGCTGAGAGGTTGCATCTAGACTTACTGTATAGGCTCCCTTTAGAGATTCTATACAGTAACTAGTTGCATTTTGCAAACTCACATAATGTGCTGAGAACTTCGGCACCACGTGTCGGCCTCCCCTGCACGTTCTCGTTTCCGGTGCCGTACACCTTTTCTGAATCGAACAAACCTGATAAGACATTCTGTGCGAATAATTCAAGAAGAAAACCTGCTGCCCTGAGCAACAAGCCGCTGATGAAAAGCGTGATTTCTCACTTAAACTGTTTAATGACATGATATCGCGTGTGCGATAAAGCAATTTGCGCGTTCGCGGCGAACGCTGCCACTCGTCGCTACTCAACTGCTGCCCAAGAAACTACGTTACCGGTCAAAATGCTCGTACCTTCACCGAAGCGACTTGGGAGGATGACGACGCGCGACGAGCAAACCGGCAACACGGTCGCCGACCCGCAAATCATGCGCCTTTCGCTGCAGCGGACCGAGAGTTCACGAAGCAAACATACAACTATGAAGACACGTTTCACTTTCGTGTTCTACCGATTCATATATGAAATAGGGACCAACCATATCGTTTTTTGACGTATTTCAACAAATAGAATCGGCAAATGAAGGAGTTGCATTTTTAGATGCGAAGCAGCTTATGGTCCGGGCTATGTCACTCTCTCCCTCCATCCATCCGCCGTGCGGCGTCCACACCCGCACTGCGCATCCTCCCCTCCTTTCCTTGTCTCCTCTCCTCTCGGAATTCCTCCTCTCCTCTCCGACGCTCCTCTCCGTATTGCGCAACGAATGGCAACACCTTCGGCTCCGCCCGCGATAATGCGAAGCAGCTTAGGTTATAGGCGCTGCATACTCCGCTGGGCGGCGCCACTATAGCTCGCGGTGTAATGACGCGTGCGCGCTCCGCTCCTCTCATTCTCCTCCCGCAACGCCGCGATGAGTGCCACGGACAGCGCCAGCGTCAACGCCAGTGTCAGCGCCATAGAGTCACATACGAATTATAAGAGTGGCCACTCCAGCCTAAAAGCGGCCGAGCTACGCAGCTTCATGCCGCCCGCTAGAGGGCAATACAACACTCCCTGTCTCCAAGGGAACGCGCGTACTACTTATCTACTGTAGTAACTTTTCTATAGTGCACTATACGTCTACTTGTCTATGTGGCTGTAGACGTAGACGTTATCAACGGGATCAGCCGGCCGTGAGCGGTGGATGATAAGACTAGTATATAGAATAAAGCATAACGCATCGCTACAAAATATCGGCCATGGTGTGATCAGGCAAGGCGACGCTACAAAAGATGTGCGATAACGTCTGCGTGGTCTTTGCTGGGTTCGTCTGCCAGAACGTCTGTCTGCTTGGCTGCTGCTTGGTAAGAAGGCCTTCATTACGTTCTTTTTTTCCCTTCAATACTTTGCAAATTGCTTATGTATTTGTCACTTTAGCCGTAAGTTGACATTTGTCGCATTGTGCTGTTCGGCGCAGAGAGCTTTTTGTGTTCTTCACTTCACGCATTATGTTCGTGGATTGCTTCACAATGTGTAAGAAACAGCAATTTGGAATGCTGCGGCGCGAGAGAGTGAGTCAGCGCACGCCGGTATACGTAGTCTGAATTGAATGCACGTGTGTGCAATTGGGTGAAAGAATGCAGTTATGCTTAGGATCGTTATTCGTGGCGTGCACAGATTGCTTAAGTTGAAGCCTTCGTTACGAGCGCAATTAGAGAGAACTCGCGAATTGAGAAGAATGTTTGTAAGCTGTGGCTACGACGTATTCTGAATAAACACTCCTGCCTCAGCAGCGCATGCATGGCACCGAAGGTTGCGTTTTTTCAGCTGCGACAATTGCACGTGACGCTTTTCGCGAAAGGAGATCTGAAGTGCGTAGGTGAAAATTTGTACGAGGGCGGGAGAGACGACATAACCAATACGTTTTTTTTTTTTTTTCAGGTCATGCCGACCACAGTTAAGTACTACGGGAATTACTGCTGTGTTGCGAGGTGAAGTAGCAACGGCAGGACAGGGAGAGAGCGTGGTTGGCTGAGAACTGCAGTGAGCAGCCTTCATTTCTTGTTTGCTATGCAGCGCGAACCTACCACTTACTAAGAAAGGTTAGGCTTCAGAGCTTGCTTGCTTGCCTTCGGGAGTGGCATCAAAGGACGAGTGTTGTTTTCCTCTTTAATGCTAATGCTGTCTTGTGCAGGTTTACTGTTCTGTGGGGTTTTTCATATTATCGCCTGTTCATTCCTTTTGTGCACGAAATTTATTCTCAACATATGGCACTTGTATTGGCATGTCTTGCACTTTGCAGTGCAACCATCATTCTGTGCTTGCGTTCATCGAACATTGCGAAAACAAAGTGTGCTTGTGCTTACTAAAAATCAGACTTGAAAATAAAATGTTTCGTCTCTTCCAACACGTGTCATGTTTATTTTAAATGTCTGTATAAACACACAGTGGCATAGTGTGCTTTCTGCTTCTGGTGGTGCAGATTACACGAAGCTACTCGATGCATGCAAGCAACGCGTTAAAAAAAACATCGAAATATAGCCTCTGGGACGAGCACTCGCACGGAAGCAATCTTGGAGGCCAGTAATTTTTTCTAATCACCAGAAGATAGCCTTTGAGATTGGTTTTCCTGCGGTCCCAACCTCCGAGTCTGTGTAGATTCCACACACCCGCTAGGCGTGCTACGAACCAAAATCGGCCGCAAGGCCTATGGAAGTGTTCTCTCTTATCCTTGTATGTTACTCTATGTCAGCGCCGTGGACAGCGCCGCCGAGAAGAGGGCTCGAGCCGCTGCCACGAAACGGCACCGGCGACAGGCCGATCCCGAACTTCGGGCTCGCGAAGCCGGTAGCTACGTACCTCAGCCTAACGGAAACGACGAACTGAAAACTAATGGGAACTTGAGTCGACCCCATGGCTGCTTCGCATACTACTCAGGGTTCCCCTACGGGAAGGTGGTGTAATTTTTTTTAAATCTACGTTAATAGCAACTGCAAAGGCTTTTTCCTGCGACAAAGCGTACTTTGCTGTACAATGGAAGCACCCCAAGGCTTTCCAGGCACGCCGACGCAGAAACACAGAATATGGCACGTATCACATCTTTAGACAGACCTGTGGCGCCAATAACGCCGTCAAGATTTTAAACTTATAAAAGTTTGCTTAGTGACGTTAACGGAAACTTTCAGAGCCACACATTTCAGTGCTAAAATGTGACAAATAACCAAATGTGACACGCCGTTCAGCGTTGTAGCTTATGCTCAAGAAGTTGCGTGCATATACCCTAGACTGGTATCAGAAGCATTCCTTCCGACAGCAAAACCGTCGGTGAGGATGACAGAGCGTTTTAGGCCAGCGTATAAAAGGGCGAATAAAGTTTGAAAAGATTTCATAATTAAAACGCAGACACGTTTGTTGTTGAAGGAACTGCAACACTATCATAGCATGCTGATATTTTTTAATAAGATACCTTTTTTCACAAGCAGTGTCTAGAAAAACAGACTTGAAACTGCATTTACTTGAAAGCATTGCATATGGCACGAAACGCCTTCCTATGCAGTGTGGCTCCCCCCAATTCTAATACTGACATTTCAATTTTTTTTTACTGTTCTGCTTTAAAATAAGGCCGACTCAAAAGGTGTATTTTTTATGTGTGCCATCATTATTTGATTGTCATTCCAATCAGCACAACTATTCAATTACATTTAAACTACTGTTCGCAAACGTCACAACGTACAAGGACCATACGCAGAATCATTAGTTCAAGTATTCTATTTTGTACTTTGTGCAGTCTAAAGATGTAAAGAATAAATTTTGTTACCTGGCTGATATCGGGCCCACCCCAACATTGGGTCCATTGGGAAAATGGGGATTGTCTTGGCCTGTGGGGGAGTTGTCAGAACCTGGCGGCGTTGGAAGATCCACAAGATTTGCTGCGGCTGTAATGCAAAAAAAAAAAAAAAACGGCAGTTCATTGGAAAATCTCATCACTGTTTACACTTGGCATGATGCATCTGCCTAGATACAATCGCTTGATAAAATATGTTTATATTTGCTTAGGACAACAAAAATAGCCACAAAGAATTGTTAAGTTAATAGTCTGACATTTCCGACATTTAAAGTACTTTTTTTTTACAATTTGATCTTTGCATCGATTTTATGCTGAATAATTCGACTTCGCTGTTACACATTGCGCTGAGATTTCCAAGTTAGTTATATTTGATGGATCTACGCCAAAACGGGGTTAGTTACTTGCTGATGCAAATGAAATCGGTTTGTCCGAGTAGGCACTGGTCTGTGCATGCAAAAATTCTTGTTCGAGATGTTACTTTTAGACTCCGAGAATAAGGGGTGGAGAGCGGGCTTGAACCGCTGTTGTCAGTGAACCGAGCTAATTATGATTTGTTGAACGTGGCACAATTGTTTTTGACATGGCTAAATCAGCAAAGAAACACCCGACGATGGGGTTTCAATTCCAAAAAAAAAAAAACAAAGATGAAAGTCGAAAGACGTTCGTTGTGCACTATTGTGCGTGTCATCGCGGGCATCGCGGGGGAAAAAGAGCAATGTATGATTTCATCGTTTCCAGAAAGAAGCAGACTACGCGCATCGGACAGCGACTTCGATAATAAACTTGCACATCGGGAAAAGGTGACTGATACTTTACGCGTATGTTCGAAACCCTTCAGTGAGCATGACTTCTTCATGACTGATAGGTCATGACATCGATGACATCACATGCTCGTTAGTTACGTCATGATTAACGATAAGAAAATCACGTGTAGCGCATGCCCGCATTGGCTATGCGGGTATGAGCCAGGGACAGAAAGAAATCACGCGTGGTCGGTGGCTCATACCCGAATTGGAAAACGCTGTTTTATGCATTGAAGCACAAGGTAACTGGAACGCCCATGGATTTCGTCGGATACTGAAAATTATTATGTTGAAACTGGTTCATTCCTGAGAATTCGTTCCAAGTGGATATTGTGAACTCAGTGGCTATAATTCCTAGATTGAAAGCTGTGCCGTCAAATAATCAAATAAAAACCTATTAGCGTAATTATGCGACTGATTCAATTAGACATTTTGATTTCTCATGTAAGTAACGGCCGCCTCATCGAGTAGCTTAGATCAAAGATTACAATTGTGCTATCTTCCACAGGCAATTAAAAAAATGGTTACAGCTAAAATGAAACACCCTGTATACTACACGAGTCGCAGTGCGGTGATGCCTATGGAGGTCGAAAACAGTCAGTATCGTACCTGCAGCAGTGGAGGAACAGCTGCGTATAAGTGCTCGCACCTTTCGGATAGGGTAGCTGCGCACAAACACTTTCTCTTCTAAACCTTCGTCATAAAAAAAAAAAAAAAAAAAAATTGGTGCGGCTCACTGCGCAGGCCGGACGTTTGCACGCGCAGCGCAACTATTTCTGCGATTTTGGTGCTGAAATACTCCAGGCCGATCTAAATGAGATGATCGGCAGCAAGGACCCTTTCAACTTCCACGAAACACCTCGATTCGACGCCACAAAAGACAAAAGTGAGCACAGCAGCAAGAGAAAGAGCCGCCGTGAACCTGGATGTCGTATCCACCTGCTTATTTGGACAGATGCCAGCACAAGTTGCAGATTCTGGGGTTGCCACTACACTAGTAAAGAGGCTATGTAGATAGTATGTTAGACAGGAGGTAGAGAATGGGCAGAACCGACGTGGTCACGAAACGAGCGAATAACAGCTTTGGTGCTCTTCGATCACATACATGAGGGGAGGGCGGGAGAGGTAAAAGGCGACGTAAGAAGGCAAACAAACGCTACTGCTAGGCACGGGAGCCAGTTGCAAACAAGCTGGATAAATATAAATTTCAGGTAGGCTACGGTAGGTTTCTGTAAAATCAAACGCCGTGCAGATTCGGCAAGTACAGGCTCGTCCACTCTTGGGGTGAACACCGCTCAGCGTGGCCGAGCTCCGCGAAGCGCCAGTGCTTCCGGCGCGGCCGCGCATCGAAGCGGCGCAGGCGCATTGGGGAGGTGCTTCGCATCGTCAGCTACAGCGCTGTAGCGCGCCGCTCTTGCTTTGCTGTGAAGTACACTTCACTAAACACAGGTCACCGAGCTCCCGAGGCGGCGTCGAGGGAAAGCGCGCTTCACTAACTAAAGCAGGTTGCCGCTGGTTTTGTCTACAGCTTCTGAACTGCCTGCTCAGTCAATATGCATAAGCAGAAACAAGCTTCTCAGCTCCCAAACCACTTCGCACTACTCCTTTTTGAATAAGGGTGAAAGAACAGAGAGGTATTGTTTGCGCGCTCTTTATTAGGCTGGTGTCATTTTATTTTACTGCCGCAGCTGTTGGTGCAGTGCATCCGGAGAACCCATCAGAACGCTTTTCACGTGTCTTTCGCTTTAACGAACCATCCCAGATTCTTTCACTTGTGAGCGACCAGCCACTTAGTTGAGCAGTCGTGGGCAGCAGCGTATCGGCATCGTAAACTGATAACAGAGGGCAACATGACCCAAGCAAAAAAAAATGAGCTCGGCCGGCGGTAGATCGCGCCGATGCCCATGGCCAGTTAAAAATAGGCGGCCTAACCTCAGCCATCTGAATCGGTCCGGATTTAGCTTTTACAAATGGCCAGCCCATTTGCCGACCACCGGCAAGCGGTCGGCAGACGACACCGAGCCGGCGTCATGACAGCCGGTTACATCATCGTGGCCGCGTTTGGCTGACGCACAGGCCGGCGACTTCCCCACGACGACAACACCAAGGCTTGTCTTTAACGAGCGGTACTTTGCCGGTACTCATATTTAGGTTTTCCCCCCCCCTCCCCCCCCCCCCAAAGAAAAATAAATCAATTCATCATCCTCACCAAATTTATCCGGTGCCCAATTCTATGGCGTAACGCAGAGGCCATGTGTCGCTTCGTGACGTATACCCCGCAATTAACAAAATATTAAATTTTAGTGAGAATATGGTTGTGACATTTTCCAGCCTAATGAATAGCACGCAAACAATACCTATCTGTTATTTACCCTCATACAAAAAAAACAACAACGCTTAGTATAGTCTATGTGCTGAGAAGCTTGTTTCTGTTTACGCATACTGAATAAGCAGGCTCTTCAGAAGCTGTATGACAAAACCAGGAGGAAAATACTCCAGTTAGTGAAGCGCGCTATCACTCGACGCCGCCTCTGCCACTCGATCGCCTACGTTTAGTCGAAGTGTATCCGTCGCGGTGGCTCAGTCAGTTAAGGCGTTGCGCTGCTGAGCACGATATCGCGGGATCGAATCCCGGCCTCAGCGGCCGCATTTCGGTGGAGGCGTAATGCAAAAACACCCGTGTGCTTGCGTCGCAGTGCACGTTAAAAAACTCCAGGTGGTCAAAATTAATCCGGAGCCCTCCACTATGGCGTGCCTCATAATCAGATCAGGTTTTTCGCACGTAAAATCCCAGAAAGAAGAAGAAGTGTACTTCACAGCAAAGCTAGAGCGGCGCGCTCCAGTGCTGTAGCAGATCGCAGCGCGGCTACGCTGAGCCCTGTTCACCCCAAGCGTGGACGACCCTGTACGTTACTGAGGTAGGGCGTGCAGACGCAAAGCCGCATTAAACCACCGCACCGTCTAGACGACACTACACGGAAGCAGCCGCCAATTAAATCAACACTTCTGTATCCGCCGCGTTAGCTTTATCGCTATGGCGTTGCTCGAGGGGGCGGCTTCGATCCCGACCGCCGAAGCAGCAATTCCACGGGGGCGAAATATATATATATATATATATATATATATATATATATATATATATATATATACCCGGGTACTCATAATAAGGTGCGCGTTAAAGAATCCCAGGTGGTCAAAATCTGACTGCATGCTTGGCACGTAAAGCCAAATATTTTAATTGAGGTTTAAAACTTCGGTTACAATGCGTTGTGCAGTGTGTGGGAATGACAGGGTTACCGTACTCGCAGGCTATGAACAAGCGCGCTCAACAACGCCTCAAGCAAACAGGTCTCGCTGGGTGTTCTGTGCACCACGTAGACAAAAACAGGTGGTGCACGCACCGTGAATCTTAACACCAACTGATCACTATATGGTAGAGCACTAAACGCTGATGAACCTAAACGTTCGACCTAAATATCACTGCTAATTGGCGTTAGTCAACGCCAACAGCACGGAAAGCTTCGCTTACATCTATTCCCACAGCGCGAGGGATCCGCGTAACGTTTTCGCCGGTTTTTGTCTCAGAATTTCTGACCGTACTTTCATGTGCTGGTAAGTCTTATTTATGTCCCGCTGGCGCTGCAAACAAAATTAATTACGAGGCTAGGAAAGTGACTCGCCTCCAAATAACAACGCCCTTTCTATCTTCAAGTTACATTGCTGGCACCTGACGTGGGTCTAGCCTAGCTCGAACCCTCTTCGCCAATATCACCGGCGTGTATGCAAATACAAAAATAAATTCTGCACTATAACGTCTCAAATTGAAGCCCCAGAACTTACCTACATCAGGGATGCCTATCATTCATAGCGTCTATAGCAGCACATCTAGCTGAAGACCCTAGATTTTCTTTTTGGAGGAAATTTGGGGACTTTACATGTAGCATAGCCATGGTAAGCACAAAGTTGCGGCCCAATGGGCCTTACATCGGCCAGCATTAGCTCAACATTAGCCCTGACGCCATGGCCACTTAGGACTTGATACAATTTATGCCACTGACAGACAGCACGGACAGATTACTATATTCCTTACAGTCATCAAACTTGTAAATACCTCATCTGAAGAAGATTGTATCTTACCATAAGGCTTGTGTATTTCTTGAGAAGGCTGGCCAGGTTTTTCGGCTACTGTCTGGTACTTTCGGTCAAAGGTCTCCAAGCCGAGTCCTGTCTTGCGGCCGGGCACTTTGCGCCTAAACACTGCACCAAGGTCAGCACAAAAATTGCGGTCGCCAGCCAATGGGAAACCGAGTTTCTCGAAATGGCAGTCATTTGGCCGCAGCACGCTGCGGACAGCGTCGATGACACGCAACTCGCACCTCGTCATCGCGTGGACGTACAGATACGGCAACGAAACGCACATGCAGATGACGTCGTGCTCCAATGACGTGTCTGTAGGACACGTGGCCATGACGCAGGCGTAGACGACAACTCCACTGCGGATTGCAGTGCACATGGTATGGCCGCCTGGATACTGCAAAGCCTGCGCCAATTGCTCGTGCAGATTGAAGCGGCCGATCCGTAGCGCGGCGGGAATGGCGGTCGTGGTGACACGATACGAAGCGCACGCGCGCAGTACTTGCCGCTCCGCGAGGCAGCAGTAAAGCCAGGAAACATTGACGGTACGGAAGTCAAAGTCGCGGAAAGCTTCCAGGGCACGTCGGATGGAGTGGACGGCGTCCATCTGCGTAGCTTCCGTCAGGTCTCTTATCCACGAGATTTTCGCTTTTTTCAGGGACAGCAGTTTTTGCATGGACATTTGCGTGAGTACACCGCAAAGCACGTCCAAGTCTCTTTCGGTCATCGTAGACGCTGGAAAGGTTTGAGGCGAACTTTCTAGTCTCAGCATCGACCGTCAATATGACCCGGTTCTGCCACACTGCCACGCCACTCTGGCTGCGTGCAGGTGAGCTGCAGTAGAGACTTGAGCTGCCCCGCACACCTCCTGGTGCAACCCACCACTAATGATGGGTAAGTGCCTTGCTCAACTCGAAACGGGGAAGGGTGATCAACCTTCAAGAGCTTATTGCTTGCGAGAAGGAATGCGATGCGGGTGACGTGACCCACCCCCCACCTCGTACTGTGCCACCATGAAGCGGCAAGCCTGCGTCAGCAAGGACAGACCTGCCCAATGTTAGCAGTGGGAGAGGGAAGGAAAGAGAAAGGCAGGAGGCAGGGAGGTTAACCAGAATAACGTCCGGTTGGCTACTGTACACCGGGTGAATGGGAAAGGGTAACACAAAGATGACAAGGAGAGACAGGAGGGAACGAAAGAAGGAAATTTGAAAGAGCGTAAGATTGGGTGAGTTGGTTGTGTCTGCGTCGTCCATCCGTGCCTCGTCCGTTTTCATGCGCTATTAAGTATAAGAAGGAATTTAGTGGTGAGTTCGCTGACGCCCGTGTAATTGCACTAATAGTTAGACGTTGACAGAAGTCCGTCGTCCTCAAGAAGCACAAAAGTGCCTTCACCGCTTTATGGGCCGATAAGCGATGGGGGGTGGTGATCTAGCAGCACCTGCACAAAAAGCGTCCGATTGTCCAGTTTTTTTTTTAGCTCGTTAGCAAATTCTTGTCTTTCTGGGGCATATTGTTAGAAGGTAGTCACCTCCAGTCGACGTGGTTGGTCTGGTGGGCTCCAAAGGCTATTTCGCGGCTATTTTCTGCTAGGGATGCTATATATGCTCGTATGTTCTGTAAAGATTATATAAAGACTTCGTCTCTTCGCCTACTCCAAGTCTTTACGTCCCCCAAGTCGCAATAGTAGTTGCGGGCGAACCAAAACGTGCCTGCAGTGAATCCTGTCAAGGCTGCTGGGCAATAAGAATACAGAACCGACATTACCACAGCACAATAAAATGCTAGCGGGAGCGTTGCAGGTTCTTGGCGTTTTCGAGCGTTGGCTTTCACGGCACCCTTTAAGAATGTGCATACTACGAAGACACGTTGCGCCAGATGCTTCGAGCAAGGTTGTGACATGCTTGATACCACGCCTACCTCAGAAAATTTACGCCATGAACGAAGCCGAACAAGCGATAACCTTACTGAAGGATATACACGCCCTCTAGAACCAGCAGAGAACCATGTGACATTTGCTTGTTATTCTGTAAATAAAGCCTACTTGGCGTCAGCTGGCGTCTGGTAGTGGGAAAAGCGACTGTTCTTGTGGAAGCTGCAAGAAAGAAAGGAAGTTAGCTGGCCCCGCCCACGACAGCCAACCCCTGAACAACGGACAGAAGGGGCCGCTACCCAACAATTTTTTTTGCGTGTCTGTGTGTGCTTGTTTAATTATTTGGCTAGGGTATATTCGATTTGCCCGAACTAGACTCTACCCGAACGATGCAAGGGCCCAGCCACATTTCATCATCAGCATCCATAATACAACAATAGCGCGGATACAGACTCATCTACAATATTCCATCAGCTACAACTTCACAAGCTAAGTTTTCTTATACCCGTGCCACACGGGCACAGAAAATGGCATTCAGTAGTTAAGGCCTTAAGTTCCTGAATGACATTTTTTTCGGCGGAGCTGCCACACGTCCAAATTTAATGACATTTGACCTGCATGATGATGTTGATAACAGCGTCTTCTGAAGTGAGCAATTTTAGGGTAATAAAAAAAGATAAACATGCATTTACAAGTATATTCTGCCTTCAACGCTAGTGAAATGTAGAAATAAGCATACTGTAGTGACGCTAGCTTGAGTTTGTTGCTGTCTTTTACAACGCTGCAACCGACCATAGTAACGTAAGCCATTGCAAGTCAAATGCGAAGCCCAAAATCAAAGTGGCGCTCAGCCCGTCGAAGCCCGTTCCAACGCTGACCTGAGGAAGTTCACCATTGCAAGTACCACTCCTTGCAGGAGCGTTGTAGTTGAAAGTTATGTATAACTTATTTTTTACATGGTAGAGCTGTTTCAAATACTTTAACTACACTGCACCGAGCAAGGTATGGCGTCGAGAGTACGCATTTCTCAGTCGAATTAGTTCTGGCGAACGCCTTCGGTGACGAATGGCATTAAGGCGAATGCCATTTGATTTGCACGTGTGGCACCACGCGAATGACATTAAATCTTAAGGCATTTTCGGTGCTCCTGTGGCACGGTTATCCTAACGTAAAACCCCAGAAAGAAGAACCTTTTAAGTGGATTGAATCCTTCCTTCTCCTGCGTGTGACGGTGTGATGGCTTCTGCGTGTGATGGTGAAAGCGCTAGCGCACATCCGAAGTGTAATGATACGTCAAGAAATACACTATTTGAACGGAAACTCTTGAAGATGCTGGCCCTGATAAGCATGTAGAATATCGGGGAGGAACATTACTTCTGCGCATGCACCTGTAATGTTTCTCCTGACAAAAGAAAAGCAGGGCTTCCTGGTTTTTGAAAAGCCGTTTCATGGCTTTCGCTTGTGTCTGCAGTGACTTGAAGTGTCTCCAGTGTCGCACACCGTGTTTTAATTAAAGCGAAAAAAAAGAACCATGCGAAAACCAAGATGCCAGGTCTGTTTTTTTTTTTTTTTTCGCTTTAAACATGAACCAACTAAACCAGCAATTCACGTTTCTAAACTGTATTTTAAGTGTTCAGTGTAGAAAGAAAGCTCCTGGGGTGCTATGCAGGATGCGCCGAGTTTCTCGTTCGCACGAGTTTTACCCGAGTTTGCTCGATGGCTGTCAGTGAACGGAGATAGCAAGGAACGTGCAATAACAGCAGGCAAAAAGAAATGTCGAGATAAAGCCGCGTATGACAACATGAGCGCACCCTGCGCGGCACAGTGCTTCCGCGCTTCAAGCACAGAGGACTGCGCAACAAAACGCGCCAGCGCCGCGTATTGTTATCAACGTATTATCGCAATTTAGCAATACCGTGACTGTCCCGCTGTCCATCTGCACACTTGCCGTGAGCCGCTTGCCACGCCTATATTGGGCGTGTGAAGGGCGTACGTGCATAGAGAAAGGAATTCAACAAGAGGGGACACTCCCATAGGGCCCAGCGGCCGAATTGACTGCAGTGTGCCAAGCGGTCGGTGTCGATCACTTACATCACTTCCGGTTTCGGTTTTGGGCGCGCGTATTTTGAACGTAAGCTAGCACGCCGGCTGCGCCCCCCCCCCCCCGCCCTATTTTTTTTTTTTTTTGGTCTTCATGCAGAATCGGTTTATTATTTAGTAAAAATGATTGCGAACGATCTTGGAAAGTCCCATCGAATCTGTGCCACGTGCAATTTCACAAAGTAGACGCAAGACCTTTTGTGCAATGAGGAAATATTTATTTTGCTCTATATAAAAGCTCGTTCCGCGCTTTTTGTGCGTTCATCCAACGTTGTGACACCAGCAGGTAAGGCAGTAGTTCCTGTATGAAGCTCCACCGGACGGCACCAGCTGAAAAAAAAAGTAAATTACAAGCATGTTATACACTTGCAAGCACGTAACAGCATGTTACAAGTCATTTTGGTATTTAGACATAGGAATACTGCGTGTAGAGGCGAAACGTGCGAAAGCGGTGAATGGGCGGCATTACAAACAAAAGCAATTCGCTTTTACATACATGGCGTAGAAAATACCCGACTCATCCCAAACATACATGAAAACAACTGATTTCCAAGCGTTCCCCCATTTCCGGGCATTATTTCCTGCACTTTGGCAGCACAAATACACGAGCGACTTCGCGTTTCCAAAACTTGGCCTCGGGCGACGTGACGGTACGCTACATATACATAGAGACGGACGCAACAGGCACTCAAGACAAATGCGTGGAGGCAATGCCGTTTTTCAGTCCTTTAGAAGACGTAATTTTCGAATTACAAGTTTCTGATATGTTCGTCGTTCGTGCGTTCTGCCGGCGCCAGAAGCACACCCCATGTTATCACTCTTGGCAATCGCCCATCGCGTTTTCAATAGGCGTGAGTACCGAAAGAAGGTATATGTTGTTGCGGAGCCACAAAAAACGTCACAGACTTGTCCCTCTAAGATTCATTACACGCCAAACTAACTTTATCACCACGGCCGAGCTGCTTATCGCTAACTGCGTCACAGCGCGCGGTGCGGCCAGCGTGCCTCAAAAGTACCCCAGAAAGTAACGAAATTACTTTTTCAGTAATGTCTGGCGTCAGAGAAAGCGGCACAAACTTCTCCTAGCAAGATGAACTAGACTACACATGCACCACGGCTGAGTTCTCGCTAACTGCGACACGGCGCCCTTTGCGGCCAGTGTGGCTCAAAAACCAAAATAAGTTACAATAGTGCCATAGGAAGCGTCGGAAACATGTCTCAGCACGATTCATTAACTCAAATTAACTGCGCCAGGATGGCCGAGCTGTTTTTCGCTAGCCGCGTCTTAAGTCTCGGTCCCGTGCCGTAAGCCTAATTGCGTCGCAGACTGTGAAACAAGATTTCTCACCTTGCCGCAGTCCAATAGTGCAGTGGTGTCTTGTCCCAGTGCAGAAGGAACGCAAGAATACGCCGAGAGCCCAATAAACCAGGTTACATTTAAAAAAGAAAAAAATGAAGCAGACGGGTCGCGGCGCGCGAGCGCGCAAACGCGCGCGCAGCCATCCTCGCTGGCTTCGGGGTAGTGTCTGGCGGATGACGCATGTATCTGGCGCGTCATTGACCTGTGGCTAGGTAAGGCAAGGAAAATAAGTCGCAAAGCTTAAGTTCATTTATACGCAAAACGTTTTAGTTTTCGCGGCAAGTAATTAAAAAAATTAATCAATGCCCGTTAACTTAAGTTCACTTTCTTTTTTTTTTTTCGATGCTCGCGGCAGCTAACGTTCGGTGTCAAAAGTATAGTGTGACGTATGGTGACGTGTTTCCTGTTGCCAGTTTTTGCCGAGTGTCCCCTCTTGTTGAATTTCTTTCTCTATGGTACGTGCCTCATCTTTCAGTTATTATCTTTATATCCTCCGTCGAATGCGAACAGGGCACATGTGGTGCATTCTTGCACCTATACTTTCCCTCTATCGAATACATTGAAATACATCAAATAAGACAACGAACATTTTATTTCTTAATGTATCGGTTTTTCGTTTTGACGGGAGCAACGGCTGTCACTGCAAAATTGCTGTGCGGTATTGTAGAGTCCGTAGTGACGCAGCACAGTGAAAATGCTCCAGTTTATCTGCGTGCGCGAAGTCTCCGCAATGCATTGCGAAGAAGAGCGTGCTGCCCAGCGACACAATTCATCGCTTGTCACCGCTTGTCACCGCTTGCTTAGTGAAAGTACCTCCGTGCGCATGTACGCAGAATTTGATTGTGTTGTTCACTTCAATGTGCTTGCCGATTGCCCCTGCTGCTGAGCTAATAGCGATCGCAGATGGATATGGTAATGACAGCGCAGCAATCGCATTTTGGCGGCTGAGGGCTCTTCGGTGCAGTTAGGAAATTAGACTTCAAACGCAGGAAGGTGTTGCAATTGTTTAGTGTGCCGTGCTTGCGATGAAGAAATGCCATCGCACTGGGTGTGTTTGCGCTGACCGTGTTTGCGACAATGCGGCTCCGATACATCACTGATGACAGAGCAGCCATCTCAAATGACAGTTTCGATACGTTGTCGTTGGAAAACACTACGCACTGCTCAGGATCGTCGTCCACCGCGGCGCATCGACGCCTTGCAAGCAGCTAAAGTGACCTGCCGATAATTATTTGCTGTGCGCTACGTCGCCACAGTGCAGGCAACGAACCGCGTGTTGTGGGGTCATCACAGCCCAAGAAGATATATGCATAAGCCAGCGAAAGGCGAGGCTTTTTTTTATTTTTTTTATAGTGGTGCTCAGTACATCACCGATGACAGTGCGTTGTGCGTGTTTTATTTCGCCGGTCAAGACTGTTAACGCCTTTCAGTTCCGCAGCACGTCGCTGTTGCCGAAAAATAAGTAAGTAATGATGCGGGATGGACGTCATTTGAGGGCAGGGAAGCCAGCAGCAAGATAGAATTTGAGGAGCGATTGAGAGAAATGGCGGAAAAGCGGTGGGCAAGGAGAGTTTTCAGTTATTTGTACATGAGGAATGTTGACACAAAATGGAGGAAGCTGACCAGAAAATTGTCAATCAAATATTTGGACTGCAGGAGGGGTGCAAACCAGGAAACAGCGGTTAGGAAAAAGGTTAAAGAAACAGAGAGGGGTCTGTGGAAAACAGGGATGCAGACGAAATCGGCACTGGGAACATACAGAACTTTCAAGCAAGAAATTGCGAACGAAAATATCTATGATAATTCTAGGGGAAGCTCATTGTTGTTTGAAGCCAGGACGGGAGTATTGCGGACTAAGATGTACCGAGTCAAGTACCAAGGTATAGACACGTTGTGTGGTGCGTGTGGAGAAGAAGAGAAAAAAAAATTTGCTCACTTGTCACTGAAATTTGCTCACTTGTCGACCGAGGCTGAACACCTCATATTTTTGTGTAAAGGGCTTAACCCTAGTGCAAAGCAACGGGGCTGATTTTTTCAAAGCATTGGGGTTTAGGGACGGTGAAGGCAAAATAGACTTTAAGCGGGTAGAAATAACCAAACGGAGGTAATCTGATTGGTGGCTAAAATCAAGGCAGGTGTGAAATTTCACCCACCACAAAGGACAAAATATGTTAATAGTCATGGCTAGGTGGCGTATGCCACCACCCGATTAAAGGGTTCAGCCTCATCCATCCATCCATCCAAGTTGGGCGTGGCCCAACCGTGGTGAGCGCGCACAAGAGTTACATGCCTCACGTGGGGCGTGACAAATGGTTTTGGTTGACAGGCGAACTTGTGCAAAACTCGTACATCGCGAAACCCCCTTCGAGTTGAACTCGTGAACATGGTGGCGGCAGCAGCAGCCTGTGTCATCGCATCCAGCGGCAGTAAGTGTCAAAATGACCGTCTGGACCCGTTCACCTACATGACCGACGAAGAGGGTCGCGTCATTTTTGCCTTTCCAAAACGTGAGTGCGCTGGCTGTGTGACGAGTTAAGCGAAGGCCGTCGTCTGCGGAGACAGCATGGCGGACAAATTATGCTTTCCGAGCACAGAGTGGTGTGACTAGGCTGCGGAGGAAAAGATCGTGCGATCGCTTCGGCTCTCTCCTGTTTCAAGCGCTGCTCGTCCACCGCGCCCCAGCCTCAGGCCAGGTCCGACGTCGTCATCGGAGTACTGGGGCACCTGCGAGCACCTGAGGTTCAACCCGGACCAACCAACCTGCGCAGGCGAAGTGGTCACATTATATTAGAAGGCTCAGAATGGACGCCGGGCTGCCTTCCGGTGCAACAGCTGCCGAAATCAGTTTTCGCAGTTACACGGTACCGCTGCACTGCACGGGCACAGAGGCGAAGGAAGTTACTTCGCCAACACGGACCGCCTCGGCGGTCCGAGACCACCTCTCCAGGCGACAAATGAGTTGGCTCACGTACTGCGTGAGCCAAAGTGTAGACATATGGCTGTTGAAGGAGATGACCGGCGACTTGTTTCCTGTATCGGAGCACGCCATCGCCAACAGGAGGAAACACCCCCGTGAGGTCGCGAGGGACGAGCTGCTGGCGCGACCTCCACTTCGTGGCCCCGGAAAGATATCGTAAATTGACGAGTGCCTTCTTCGCGGCGAGCAAAAGTACAATCGAGGCCGCCTAATGACAGGCGACAACGTTCCGGCGAGCCGCCAAAATTACGGCGGTGTTAAACATGGAGGCCCATGGGTCTTCGGCATGTTCTGCGCGACCAGAGGGGTGCTGCGACTTTAAAGGTCGACCGACGAAAGGCGGCGACGCTAGGCGCCATTATTGCAGCCAATGTTCAACCGGGGACCATTATTCATAGTAACGAATTGGCCGCGTACAAATATATCCCAAATTTAATCGATGCTAACGGGGCTATGCCTTAATCTACATTGGGATATTGACCCTTTTCGCGGAGCAGTTTCGTTTAGAGAAACGAGATGGCGCTCACGGCGGCGCGCCATACCTCTCCTCAGCGACCACGCACGAATACGAAACCATTACCGCTTCTACCTTACTTCCGTGCGATCAGCTGTCGGAAATGCAACTGAGTTTTCGCTAAAACACTGTGCTCCAATCATGCTAGATTGAATCATGTGGATTGAAGACGTGTGCAATAGTTGGCAGCAAAAATAGTGACTGGCATGTTAAGGAATAGAATGAATCTGTGTGGCCAAGTTCGCGGACCGCTGCTGAAACTGTCCTAACGTGTTACCGGCACTTCGTGATGTACGGCTTTCCTCGAGGATACAGAAATTTGCTCATCCGCCACCCTTGTATCGCTTACCTTCAAAGAAAGGGCTTCATCCCCAGAGCGTCAGAAAGAGTGAGTACCGCTCGTGAAATAATGACAAAGGGAGTGAGTAGCGCCGCTTCCTGTCATAGTAAGTTTCGCGCACGTTATCTATGTACATCTGTCCCAAATGGCAGGAAAACTTACGCCCACTCTATCGCCGACGTATCAAGAATAAGTGAATGGGCGCACACTTGAATATATGTGCACTTTATGCGCACAATAAGTGACGGTACTACATCGATCGTGCACGAATGGTCGAAGCTGAATGTTTCGTGACGGTCCACAAGAGTAAGCGAGTTACTAGGTGTAATATATATTTGCTAAAGGTATTACAATGTACAAAACAGCTACTTTTCAAGCCTTGTGGGCAGCAAGAACAAATCTATCGGAACTGAGCACACCCGCGAGCGATTAGGCAGAAAATAATCACATAGTGGCCGCACCGAGGAACTTCACCAAGTCAGAAACTGACAAGCCACTGCTTGAAAATATTTGCCGAATAAAGAACAAAAAGCAAAACACACTAATCCTGACTGAATTTATAATCGAAAGCTTGGATAGCTTGGAATACATATTTAGCCCCGCTTTTACAACAACCACCATATACGCTGCTTGCGCCGTTTGGACATAGCTTAATCAGCCCCGAACGCGCTTTTTCATGTTCTCTGAAGCTGTGATCAAAGCTTCGTGTCGTCCACCTAGTCACCGTCTACGATATCTCCGAAAACAGAGGTGTTTTCTTTTTTTTTTTCTTTTTCTTTTTTTTTTAAAGCCGCGCCGGCGTCATACACTTCCATTGTAAGCAAGGAGGCAACGGAGGCAGTTGAGGCAAGCAATGGACGCGTCACCACGTGATCAAACATGGCAGCGCCCACGGGATCGCCGCGAAAATGGTCAATAGCGCCTGCATGCACGCGCCTCTAAAACGTTCTTACAACTTGCTTATTTGCATTACAGCTCTATCGGAACTGAATGGAAGTTGTCGACATGCCTGAAAATTTGTAGCGGGCACTTCGCTGGTAAGGAGGCGTCGACGAACCCTGCGCACCCGTCATATGTGCCGACATACGACGGATGCCTATACCGCAAAGTGAATACTGCCAGCGTGGACAGATAGTCGCACAATCCACGCACGCGCAGTTTAATACGCATTTCACACGGCAAATGTAATCTCATTTCCAACGAATGACATTTGTTGTGGTTAATAATCTCGTTATCACCGCGCGCAGCACTACGGTGAAATGGCATTTTTCAGGTAATATATACATGTATATAGCGGCGTACATTTGTAGATGCGTTCGATTGTATTTCGAAGCTTCACGCTTAGCGCTCACGCTCACGGCCGACAAAGTTCTGGGCAGACCGCAGCAAACGCGCGGTTGTGAAAGCACGGTAAAATCGAACCCGAAGATCATCGGCATCGGCTCGGAGAACCGAAGCGAAGGCATATAAGGAGCGTTGCAAATCCAGCGCTCGCTTAGGAAATACAGCCAGATAAGGCCACCTATTTCATACGCACAAACAGAAAACACTGTGTTCCAGCGGCCAGGACAATAGAGTGTGGTCATGACACAGGCATAGCTGGCACATGATACCACACGAACGTCACAAGGATGCATGGTTCACCGCGACCTCAATGAGTCTGTGTAGCGTGAAGGGTTGGACCTTCACTGCCATGGCATTCAGGAAATACGGCAGAAAAGGAACAAGCTTGTTCTGCGGCAGGAGCCAACATCTAAGCCAAGCCACGCATCTGAACCACTGTTGCAGTTCGCTGACGGCTTTCCGAGCGCTGCTCATTACGCTGGCGGCATCGAGCTTCGTAGAGCGTGAAACTGAATTCAAATTGACGTTATACAGTCTGTGTATAGCTCCTATACAGAAGCACAGCGTGCAAATGTGCAAATACTTTCTGCTCATGTTGGAAAGCCAATACGGCTAGTTGAACTACACTAAGGTGGTAGCCAGACAGCGGTTCTGACGCGACTGCGGCACTCGGGAAGAAACAGATAGTGCGCTGGGAATGGAAAGTGCTGCCAATCTTCCGTCATGGCACGAACGATAATTATGAGTGCACAGCGCGAAGTGTAAACGAGGACGCAGACAAGACGTGTTTAACCTTCGCACAGTGTATGGATCACCAACTGTGGCCCACTCAATGGCACTACAAACAATAAATCTGCAAGCAAGATGGGACCTGAATCAATGTCGATTTAACCAGTGCATGGCTTACGAAAATGTCAAACGCTTTTAAAGACGCGGTCATTTTTAGACGCACATATCGTCGGGATCTTACATGCTGCGAACATCAGTAAAAAAAAAGTGAATGGATGACAAAAGATTAAATGGTCGCAGCCGATTCGACAGGCGCCCCGAACTATTTTCAAATGAGCAGAGCGAGCACTTCCCGAGTTTGTGCCTATATAGTGGTATAAGGGGCGAAGCATTCAGTTATTTTGTTGCACTGCAGCATGTTTGACTGTATAGTGTGCGTTCTCAGTGGTGGTTATTTTCGGTGCTGCGGCTGAATACCACAAGGTAGCTTCAACTTTATTGCGATCAGCAAATAACAAATCGAATTGAGAGGCATATGCACACTTAAGTACAGGCATCTGTCCAGAAAACGCAGTTCGTGGTTTGATGGACAAACTGACACGGCGCTGACGCACTTATCTCTTAGTATACTGTACGCCTAGCTCAGCAATTTGTTTCTTTTTTGGTTTATGCATATTTGAGAAACCTGGTACTGCTACACATAGGAGTGCCTGCGTATTCCTTCCAGTTAGCGGCTAGATGGCTACCGTAACGGGTTCTCACGTTGTTCTTGTGATGTCTTGCTCTGTCATTCAAACATTGCCAGTTTGCCCTATGTGTATATTTACGCCTATTAAAGGTAAGATATTTCATAGACAACAGAAGTGCACGTGGTGACTTTGGCCTCGGGATCAATGGTACATTGCGGGCGCATTGCATTTTTCCTTACATTGTACAGTTTTGAAAGTTTTCAAGGACCAGAGTACACTAAATTAACTTGATGTATTTAATTATAGCATGCTGCATTCCTCCAGTTTTATTCCCCCGCTGCAATATTTGCTATAATAAAAACAAAAATCTTAAGCGTGGCAATTAGGGAGCGGGTGGCGAGTGATGGTAAGTTGAATAATGGATGGTATAATTAAAAAGATTACCACTGGGGTAATGTCATAGATCAAAACTTTATTCCCATCAATTCAACGTTGACGAAGATGGCGAGATAAAAACAAATAATGAGATCAATGATTAGCGGCCAAGATTGAGTAGGTAGCTTTCTGTTCAAGTAACAATTCGAGTTCGCCGCATGTCAGTCACAGAGACCACAAAAATGTAAACACAATCGACGACGAGTGGGATCTTCATATAGCGTTCAAGACGCCAGAGCCACAGTGGCCACTAACAGACGACAAGTTCCGACATTGGGAGCACTGTAAGAACAATCACGTGAATAATAAAATGCTGCTCTCCCTGACGTATTTATTGCCAAATCGCATGATCCTTGTCTAATATCCTACCAAAATGAAACATTCTTGTACACTTTGTCAACGACATGCATAATGCTAAGGCATGCCATACTGCTCCAAGCACTGAACCACAGCTCTTGCAACAAAGCACCCTATTGTTCAAGCCACAACTCAAAGCACCACCCGCAAGTAGAAGCGCGTCATTCATTATGCAACAAAACTAATTGCAGACATCACAATTTGCAACAATTACAAGAATTGTGTTCCTAAACAGCATGTCCACTTTGCTGCCGCGTAGTTGCAGCTATCTCGCTTCCGAATAAGTGGTGTACAAATCCCCGCCCCTCTGAAAAACAAAATAAAATCTCGCAGAACAGGTTCTTGCAAACTGCATGCGTCGGAAGTGATTACAGATACCCGTTAGCGGCTGCCGCGTTTTAAGGCATTACCTATTCATTTCGTGCTAGTCCTTCTACGCCTTGCAGTTTGAACGTTCGGCGCCTGCGCTCAACGCCGCGGCATTACCGAGGGCCGCGGCATAAGCGGCGCTGAGGTCCCCGTAAAGGCCACGCACGATGTGCTCGGGATTGCAGTCCAGCACAGCGGCGAGAGCCACAGAGAGTTGCGAATGAACGGTCACCGCCGGAGCGTACACAGCCATGAAGGGCAGCTGACGCCAGAGGCACACGCAGACAACGTCGTGTTTCACGGACACCGGCACGGCGTCCGCGACCAAAAAGCAGCCGCGGATGGCAGTTCCACCATCCGTGGCCACGAACGTCGTTTCGCGGCCCAGAATCTTCAGGGCGGACGCCAAGCGGTCGAGGATGGTGAACTCGTTCGACACCACCGCAGCGACGCTGAGGTGAAACAGCGTCCACGGACGGAGAACGTGCAACGGTACCAGCCAGCAGTAGAACCAGGCGATGCGCTTGAGTCGTTCATCTGGTATCCGACAGGCTTCCAACGCTCCGCGGACCACTTTGATGATCCACGGTGAACGCTTGTCTCTCACCCGGGGAAGCCACGGGAATTTTGCTTCGTCGAGCATCTGCAGCTGATTCTCTTGCAGCAACGAGATGAGGCAGGTCAGCATGTCCATGTCAAGGGCTGTCATCTCGGAAGCTGAAACCGGCTGAACGCACTGGACTAAGTATCGGCTGCTGCTGTCAACAATATATATATCACCACGGATGCGAAGAGCGCAGGCTGCTTGTCGTTTACTGTGGAAGAAGCAGTGAAACGTGTTGGATGGAAAGCGCGGACGTAGTCGGCGGTTATGTTGGACTGGTTGCTTCCGTTTAGAATAAGAAAAAAAAAAGACAAGGATGATATTGTCAAGCTTCTATCGGGAAAATTGCAGATTCTCGATGCACACGGCGCCGTAGCCAGTTTTACCTGAGAAAAATGATTGCAAAATCCAGCTTATAACTTTTTTTTTATCACAACGTGCGTGGCCGAGTGCATCTAGCACACGCCGCGCATGGGCCTTGACACGTCTGGTCATGCGTCGGATACAAAGAAAGGAAAGATAAAAACCGCGGTAAAAAGAGTGACGCTGCATCGGATAATCTTTGTAGCGTTGAAACAGCAAATACGGCGTTTTCTGATACCAGTCGCGTATAAGATATTGATACGACCAGCGCAAGAACAGACACGAAACGCAAAAGGAGGCGACGAGGACAAGCGCTTGTCCTTTCTCACACCTTACTTCGCGTATAAGATTTGCCCATGCGCGGCTCTCCGCTATGAATACACATAGTTAATCACACTCCCCCTTCACCTCACCCCCCCCCCCTTATAAATATAAGTAGATGGCACGTGTACCCCTTTCCCCAGTACAGGGTAGCAAGCCGGTATTTACACTGGCTAACCTCCTTGTCTTTCTTTCCTCTCTCTCTCTCTCTTGAGCACATTGACAGCGTCGTAGCGAAAAAAGACATACGGTCAGACAAAGCAAACAACAGTGTCGTGCAATGGGCTGGAGATGCAGCAGTATAAAACGCTCGTATGCTGTGATATACTTGTGCCTATCAGAAACCAGAGCTGGTCAAAACTACACAGTCAGACGGGCATATATAGTGACACTCGGCGCATGTACATTCCGCCTTTAGTGTCACTCGCAGTTTGTCAGACGGAGTTTGTCTATAGTGAAACTTGCTGTGTGTAGTGCACTTGCCAGCGAGTGTGTTCGAAGAACTTACTTCGCTGTACTCGATAGCAGTGCTTCAAGAATATATAAATAAATGCTCAGAGCAGAGTCGACACTAATTCTACGACCACGTTTTCGTGATTGCAGATTTTATGAGCGTCTTTACGACATCAGTGAAGCCAAAGTAAGCTTGAAACGCTCATTTCTTGATTTTATTGCGATAGCAATTATATGGACACTCAAAGAGGATTTCTGCCGTCGCCGTCGCTGTGAGGTTCCGTATGACGTCAACAGCAATGAAATCGTCGCCGCGCGCCGGACGCTGTATGTGCGAGTGAAAGGGTGCGAGAGACGCGCGCTTTCATTCTTGGCGCTGAGCCGTGCTCCCTCAAGGGCTGCAGAAGATAGCGCCAACCTTTCCCTTTCCCTCAAGAACCACTTATCATCATCATCATCATCGGGAAGCGAACGCACGGCGGAGAACAAACGCGCGTTCTGCGCCGTGCTCCCTGAAGGGCAGCAGAATTAAGCGTCTCTTTCCTCCTTTACAATCACCATATATATAGAGCAAACGCGACTTCTTCCGTCGTGCGAAAGGCCGTGTGCGGACGGGAGGGAGGGGAGGTGACGTTTAGCTGCGGCACCAAATGCGTATTTACATAAAAACGTTGCGATGCGAGAAGGTGGTAAAGATTTCCGACGCTGCTCGACGAGTTTCCCGTTCAGTAGAGAGCTATACGGAGTAAGGATAGTAGTTTTATCAGCTGTATAAACTTGGACATGCAGCAGCACCAGCGACGCGTAAAACTGTTGTCGACGCCGTCGCCATTTTGCCCGCGTTCGCACCGAATGCGCGCGGCGTTGGGGACTGTTGCCAGGGCCTTTGGGGGCGGCTCGGAGGTTTTCGACGATATCAGAACGGGAGTAGTAGTAGTAGTAGAGGTTGAGGAAAAGAGAAAAGATGCATGTTTCTGCAGCATGCATCTTTTCTCTTTTCCTCAACCTCTACTACTACTACTACTCTCGTTCTGATATCGTCGAAAACCTCCGAGCCGCCCCCAAAGGATGGAACGCGTCTGTCAAGACGCGGCGGTCGGACGCATGCCACGTCGGCTCCGTCGGAAATCGATGAGTGTTGTGAAAATTTGCCCTACATCCACCCGAAACTGGTGTCACCGTCTCCGTGAAGTTGCCAGGAACCTCTGGATACCATATTTGTCCAGGTGGGCCTTTTTTCAGCAATTTACGACTGGTTGAAACTCACGCCACGCACGAGCCTGGCTAAGCCAAACGCCGGCGGGGCGAACGCCGAGGCTCCCTAGCCATGGCGGTGGCCGCGAAGGCAGGCAATGACCCCAGCACGACGCAGAGGATGGAACTCGAGGCCGCGGAAGCACGGCAAGACCCTATACCCGGAGAAGATGAATATCTTCAGATCATGGTTCGCCAAATGCAAGAGAAGCTCGCCAAGACGAAGCCAACGGGCTCTGCGCCAGCCGCCCAGCAACAGGCTCCCAAAACAGGATTGGCTCCCGCAGCTGGCGCTGCCTCCGATTCTCCAAGGCGAGGAGGGCAGCAAGTGCAATGGAAGCCGACACAAACACCTCGGATCCGGCCAGATGAGTTGGTGATTGTGCTCAAGCCAAGACTTAACGTGGATCTCCGTGCTGCGTTCGGTCCAGGCGGGATCGGCACCGCAGTGCAAGGCCTCACCGGTAGTACCGCGAACGCTGGCGTCTCCGTGTGGCCGGTATGGGATCAAAACATCGTTGTTGTGGGAGTGAAGACAGAAGCCCTGGCCTCGAAGCTTATCGGGGACGTCACGCTGACAATCGGGGACCGCCAAATACCGTTTCACGGACATTTAAAATCGGCTGGAGAAACCTGCAAAGGCGTCATCACCGTTGCAGACACCGAAACCTCGGAATCCCTTCGGCACAAGCTCGAATGGATCGACGGCGAAATCCTGTACGTGCGGAAATTAGGAACATCTAACGTCGCAGTGGTGACTTTCAAGGGACGTCGCGTTCCAAGATTCATTCACTACTGTTCCGAAAACGTGCCAGTGCGTTACTACAAGAAAACGGTTCCGGCATGCTACCGGTGTGGCACGCTGGGCCACAGAGCGGATGCGTGCCCCAACCCGGACGATCAGCGGTGTATTCACTGTGGTGCGAATGTGAACATCACCCCGTCAGGCCCAACGAAGCACAACTGCCAACCCAAGTGCCTCATTTGCGGCGGAAACCACTTCACTGGCTCTGCGGAATGTGTGGGAAAATTCAGGAAGGCATGGAAGCCCACTCCACCCCAGCTGAAACATGGACAACCGGGACACCACAAACAAGGGGGACCAGCACCTCCCGCGAATGGCGTAAAAAAGCCACAGAATTCCAAGCAAAGGAAGACTGGACAGCCCAAACCGAGCAATGTACAGGCCGGGCCGAGGTCGAAGCCGCCTACCTTCCAGGCTGGGGATTTCCCCCCACTGGTAAGCCCGCAGCAAAAGGTGAGCAGTTGGGCAGGGGTCGCCTCTCAGCCTCCCGCTACCACCTCCCCCTCCCCTTCCGAAATCGAAATCAGCAAACAGCTAGAAATTATGCAAAAACGAATTGCCACTCTAGAACGCGAAAACCAGGCGCTGAAAGCGATGCAGGCTCCACAACGAACGGAGCCGGAGTCTATGCAGGCCTCGGCCAGCTCGGACGAGGAACAGGAGTCTGGGTCGGACCTATCAGGTTATACAAGCGTCTCGAAAACCGAAACCGTCGTAACAAACTCGGAGGGCATAGAGACACGTCTTAGCAGGCTGGCAACAAAATTTGAGGAAGAGAACAAAATGATAATGGAACAAAACAAACTTATGGTGGAACACATTATTCCACAACAGGTAAACCTTGCAGTCCAGGCAGCGATCCAGGACCTGAAGCAGAGTCTCGTGCCGATACTCACGGCCAGCATACTTCAGACCATCCAAAATTGGCTCACTCCCCAATTGGAGGAAATCAAAGCTAGCACTAAGATGCCGGAACAACGTCGACGCAAAATTGTTCATCGTAACCCGGCAAACTCTGAATCCGAGGGCACTATGGAGCAACCCATTGCACATCAAATCGAGACTTCCATGCCTACTCAGGCTCCCACGCAGGCCCCAGTGGTGATGATGCCACCCCCTCAACAATAAATTCATGATGGCAGGCATTTCTAAAGTTAATCATAAAAATTCCAAACAAGCGAAATTAGAGATTATCCAATGGAATTGCAGGGGCTTTAGAGATGGGAAAAAGAGGGCCACTCTCCATCTCTACCTGCAGACCCTAAATTCAATGCCGGCGGTCATAGCCTTACAAGAAACCGGACTGCAGGCGAAACTGCCTGGATACAATTCATTTCAGGGGGGTACGTCCACCTGTATTCTCGTACATAAGGAGTGTACCGCTCGTCAGATAGACCTCGATCTCTCGGAGGGGCATGAATACACGATGGTCAACATCCTACCTAATAAAAGACGAGACCCTAGCGTATACGTCCTTAATGTTTACAGTTCCCCCAAATGCAAGCGAAGCGTCTTCAACGAAATATTTTATAAAGCAGTTAGGGAAGCGGATAAGCATCCACTAGTGATCGTGGGTGACTTTAATGCCCCCAGCTACCATTGGGGCTACACTCGCGAAATCGCCAAAGGTCGCAAATTGGCAGAACTCATTTCCACGCTCCGTCTATCGCTCCTTACAGACCCGATGCAACCCACTAGAGTTGGAAATTCTGTAAACCGGGATACATGCCCGGATCTAACTTTGGTTAAAAATATATCTCATGCAACATGGGAAAACTTGGACGATACACTCGGTAGCGATCACTGTCTCCTCAAAATCACTATTTCCGCTAAAGTGGCCCGCACAACGTGGAGCCAAGCCAAGCTTACAAATTGGACAGCTTTTCGCTCTCATGCAATCCCCTCTGTTTTCGGAGCGGGTGGGTACACAGAATGGGCGAAACAACTCACTGCCACAAACTCGAAGTGTGTCACAATCCTACAGACCACGGAAGACATTCCTGCAGTAGACAATCACCTCCTCCATCTTTGGGAGGCCCGCAGGAGTTTAACCAAACGCTGGCGGAAAAACAAACTCAACCGCAAGCTCAAACTTCGAATAGCTGAGCTGAGCATGCAAGCGGCGGAATACGCGGCGCAACTCAACGACTCAAACTGGACAGAACGATGCAATGCGGTAGCTAGGCAGATGAACTCGAAGGGCGCATGGCGCCTTTTCCGCAGTCTCATTGACCCCACGCAAACCAGAGGAGAAACACAAAAACAGCTCCGCCGGGCCTTGCAAGGCTTTCATGGAACCAATTCCCAGCTAGCCGATGCTCTTTGCGATAAATACCTATGCCGCATGCTGGACCCGGACAAGACTGCATACGAATACGCGGGCAGGGAAAACCATCAACTCGATGCTCCATTTGCCATGCATGATCTGAAAGCGGCGCTGGGCAAAATGCGCAGGGGCACCGCCCCGGGCCGAGATCATATCACTGTAACACTTCTAGTAAATCTGTCGGATGATACCTATTGGCATCTATTGGAATACATTAACGCGATCTGGGACGGCCAACCGCTTCCAATCGATTGGAAAACAGCATTAGTCACCTTCATTCCCAAACCCGGCAAGCAAATTAGTACAGACAACCTCAGGCCCATATCACTTACTTCGTGCGTAGGCAAACTCATGGAAGCCATGGTTAGAGACCGCCTCTCTCCGTACCTCGAAAGTAAGGGATACTTCGCGGATACCATGTTTGGTTTTAGGCCACATATGTCTGCACAAGACGTCCTCCTTCAACTAAATCGAGACATCATCCAACCCACCTATTCGACACACAATGACAGGGCAATTCTTGCTCTCGACCTTAAAGGTGCGTTCGATAATGTTAAACATGAGATCATTCTGACCAACTTAAGCCACACTCATTGCGGTAGGAAAACCTTTGCATATATCAGAGACTTCCTCTCAGATAGGCTGGCGATTCTCCGCATAGATGATGAGGAACATGGACCCTTTAAAATGGGTACGCGAGGGACCCCGCAAGGGGCGGTCATCTCCCCGTTACTATTTAATATAGCTATGATGAATCTCCCGCAGGTTTTGGCACAGGTAGAGGGGGTACATCACGCACTATACGCTGATGATGTCACAATTTGGGCAAATCAGGGCAGTATAGGCGAAATGGAAGACCGTCTCCAGCAGGCCGCCTCCATCGTGGACGCCTACGCGACTCAATGCGGATTGCAGTGCGCTACAGCTAAATCCGAACTCCTACATATCCGAGCAAACGTAAAAGACAGAACGACCCTGGACTTGACTCTATCAGGGGGTTCCATTCGGGTGGTCTCTGAGATCCGAATCTTAGGCCTTCTCATAAATAACAGAACAAAAAACGGAACTACGTTGGACAAGTTAAGCAAAGTAGGGGAACAGGTAGGACGTATGATCCGCCGAGTCTCAAACAAACGCGGGGGGTTACGAGGTAGGGACGCGCTTCGGCTCGCCCACGCCTTTGTAACCAGCAGGATTCTTTACTCAACTCCGTATTTAAGAATGACTAAACACGACGAGAACAGGGCTGATGTAATCCTCAGGAAAGTAACCAAACGCGCCTTAGACCTGCCCATCAGCACTTCCAATCAGAAACTATCTGCCTTGGGGGTTCTTAACTCTATTCAGGAGCTCAGGGAGGCGCACCTCACAAATCAATACACACGGCTTATGCAGACCGCCCCGGGGCGTCGCCTGCTGGACCGCCTGTGCATTCAACACAACTGCGAACCTGAACACACGGAGCGCATCCCAGAGCTGTGGCGCACCAAACTCTGGGTGCCCCCACTCCCTCGTAATATGACGAAAGAAACACATGAAGGACGAAGACAGGCGCGTGCCAAAGCGCAAGAAAGACAGCTTGGCTCCCGTACTGGGGTTTACTATGTGGATGTAGCCGGACCTTCGCCCAGGGGATATTACACGGCGGCGGTTGTACATCAGGGAACTCAGGTGGACGGACTCTCATTTAGAGCCGCGAATATAAACCAAGCAGAGGAAGTCGCTGTCGCCTTGGCGGCTGCACACCCTCAATCCAAATGCATACTCACAGACTCTCGAAGGGCTTGTGAAAACTACTTGGCAGGGGAAATCTCTCCACTAGCCAACAAAATTCTGAGACTCTGCATCAGGGATCGGGATCCCGCACCAAAACGAATAATCTGGACTCCAGGCCATCAGGGCCTTCGAGGTAATGAAGCTGCAGACGCAGCAGCCCGCGCACTTATTCCCCGGGAACCTCCCTGTTGCCCTAAACAGCCTGAATGTCCTACTCCCCTACTACGGTTCAGTGCAATTCGACATTACTTCTGCGAGCAGCGCCGGGTGTACCCCCCTCCGGCAAAAGGCCTATCCAAAACTGAAGAACGCGTCCTACGGCGCCTCCAAACTAATACGTTGCTCTGCCCAGCTATAGTAAAGCATTTCGATCCCAAAATCAATGGGCAATGCCAGCACTGTGGTAATTTGGCAGATCTGTATCACATGGTCTGGGCCTGCCAACAGAATCCCAATCTATCCCCTATTCCCCACCCAACTCGAGAGGACTGGGAGGCGACCGTGCTCAACAGCTCCGGACTAGAGAAACAACGAGCTCTGGTCCAACGGGCTCGAGTGGCGGCTTCGACCAATGACGTCCCGGACTAAGGATGACACCTAGTTTCATGGAGCTCACGGGCTTCACCCTCTCTCTTTGTTCAATAAAAGTTTTCACCACCACCATCCCCAGAGGCACCGGCAACAGTCACCAACACCGCGCGCGTTCGGTGCGAACGCGGGCAAAACCTGACGGCGTCGACAACAGTTCAGCGCGTTGCTGGTGCTGCTGCATGCCCAAGTTTATACAGCTGATAAAACTACTATCCTTACTCCGTATAGCTGTCTACTAATTTGCTATCGCAATCGATGCTTCGCCTTTCGGGTGAAACTGCGACAATTTTTTCTTGTCTTCGCGAATTGGCGTCTCGTCACAAACCCGTCTTCCATACGTCATCCAGACGATTCGAAACACGTTCCATTACATTTGGCTGTACACGTAGACAGTCTCCGATGCTGGCCAGAATTGGAACACGCCCAGAGTGTACTAGACAATACACCCTAGTATAATCACACGGACGAGCTCATTGACATCAATGTGTTCCTTATAGACCCACGTTCACTAGGCGCTGCTAATATGCTTTATCTTCAAAAACCGCCGCGCTTTCTCTGGTTACTCTACTAATTTGGGCCTGCATATATAAGTATGAATAAAAGCAACCATAAAATAAACAGATATTCTTGTGATTCTTCATTTTCTCCTTACATCCTTTAGTCCAATATCACTGTATGTCCGCAGTAGCCGCAATAAAAGGCAGTCGGAACTTGGAACGGAGTTTATTTCAGAGGGACTTGCACACAGAGCGGTCCGAAGCCATCTCTGGTTGCTCTCTGTCTGGCATCTGCTCTTGCGTCTCTCGGGAGCCGCCGACAGGGAGAGAGTCAGGAGTTGGAGAGAGGGTGCGTCTTCTGGCGCAATGCGTGTTGTGTGCGCAAGAATGAATCTCGTAGACATAACACTTCCTCTCCCCTTAGTTCTGCGCTTGGTAGTGGTCCAGAGGTCGTCTGTGACTCGCTGGGAAGGCGCAGAGTTATCTGGATCGCCGTGTGGCTGGTTTTCTCCCCCGGATCCGATGCCGGTATCGGGGGTGTCGGTTCAGGGGCGTAATGTTCCTTTGCTAATAGCCAAGCCATGTTGAAAGAAGAAAAAACGCCCCAAGCTTTCCAAGCAATATCTCCTCGATATTTGATTAAATCGGCTCTTATTACACTGTAGCCTTGGTTTCTTTGGTTTGGTTTCTTCAATGAGTGGCTCATACCTACTACGGGTGTTGATGTGGATGCCGATGTAGATCATTGGGATATGCTGGCACCTACCCACTCTGGGCGATTGGCTAAGAACCGGGTAGGTCGATTTTATACTGGTTAAGTTAGAATCGGAAAATAGAGAATAAAGCCTGCATGATTTTGTAAATAATAAAGACTCTTCCTTAGCCATAAAACTAATGCAATTCAAGGAGGATTGGCCAAAAACTCGCGCAGCGCCTTCATCCTCTTCTTATTTCAGTGCTCACGGTACACGAGAGCGGGTGGCGAATGCTCACGAAGGCTGCCGCGAGCAAGTTCAGCGAGCCTTCGTTCTAAATTGTGGATTCCGAAGCCCTCGAAGAACGACGCCACTTCAGTAGAAACGCAGTGGTTCCACGTCACAACACGACTTTCAGCAATCCTCGAGCGTCCGAGTGGATGGCGACGCGAGGTCGAACTGCGCCGAGTGGATTTCAACGCACCGAATGTCGAGCAAACCTTCGGGACCATTTCACCCTTCTAGCACCGGGGTCTCGGGCAACAGGCCTACAGCCTCCACTGGAGCTCACGGTTCCGTGCTGCCATGGACAGTACTACCTGTCTATTCCTACAGCTCTTCCAACGACAATTGTGCCTGTTCGTGAACAAGCCATGATGTCTTCGAAGTTCTCGGCGTGCCACGACAACATCGAGTGGCAAGCGACCTCGGACGAGCAGCTGGCGGCACTCACCATCCCACCGCTGATCCCGCAGCCACCGCTGTCAGGTGACACGGCGCAGTTCTGCCTTGCCTTCTGCTGACGTGTCGGCTGTGTCTGCGTGCTGCGTGACCGGGCCGAGGCGAACTTCTACTGCGAGCGTCAGCTGGAAGGCAAGATCGTGCAGCAGGCCGCTCCAGCCTCCGGCCCATCATCTCGGTTCCGGCGGCAGGTGCACGTAGGCCTGCATTTCGACCTCGCCAAATGGTGTTCCTCCTAGTCACGCAAGTGACGGCAATTCATAGACGTAGCGCCATATCATTCACGAAGTATTCCACACCCATCAGGGTGAAATAAACGCGCACCAGCGCTTTGCTTTATCTTGTTCACTTCTTTAGCATGTGTTCAATACAACATGGCTGCCCGTCCATTAGTAAACGCGAACTTCTCCTCCCCACATATGTTTAATTGTTTTACTGTGCAAAACACTGATTCAAGCCCACATTTTGACAGGGGGTTTGCACTTACAGCGCCCTGCTGCTAATCGCCTACTTTGACGACACGTCTTCGCCTTCGTTCCGCCGTCTTTAATGCCTGAATTCGTAGATTGTATAGTGCTCACCAAGGATCTCAAACACTAAAACACAGGAGATCACTGGCAGTTAAGTTAAAAACCACCTGTTCAGCTTTTTTATCACCTTCGGGAGCCGCACTCGCCTGCTTCCACGAACGCATTATGAGAGTCAGAGAATGAACTTGCATCGCAAGGATGGCTCTGTGGTCGAAGATGGGGTTCGGTTAAGTGGCGAGTATCATTAAGTAAATTTAAAAAATTAAAGTGTCAGTCTTTCCACTGGGGTGGAGATAGCAGATAAGCGAAGCACTATGGTGGGAATTGCGTATTTCCAATTATGACTAGTAAGGGGTGATGTTGTAATTGGTTATTTGAAGTATTAAAGAATGAGGAAATATATATGATCCAGTCGTTTTCTTTATTTAGTGACCACAGTGACCATGGCCTTATGATCGCTATTGTACACTGCCATAGGGTGTACGGCAACGGTAGGCAAGTTCTTCATAAACACGACGTCTATAGACGTCCGGTGTGTTGTAGTTGGTACCATCGGTTCGTTCACATACGTCAAACCGAAGCGCTCGAGCATAAATGAAGTGAATCACTTTCCATCCGGGCGTGCAATGTCAACGTTGAAGTCACCCGTAATTACGATAGATGCTTCATCGTCCGCCATAACCCATCACATTGCCGTCTCTGCTGTCGTTTGCGGCGTACTTGGCCAAAGACCCCTTGTCTGACTAGGATTTCCGAACCACTGGACGTACGTTCTGCTGCGCACGCTCTTTCGCGGCGTCTGCGCCAGGGGGGGGTGAATCTTCCTATAGACGGTTTCAGTGTTTACAAACAAACCTCGCTTGCCGCTGATTGGTTGCCCCATCGGAACTTCCGGCAGAAGAGCTAGAAGCACTTCCGGCTATGTTGTTTGAAGGCATGCGCGACGTGAGGCCGGCGTGTCGATGTTTGCACTGCTTGGTGGAATCTGTGATGAGCTGATTCTACATCGTGAATATTGTCAAGATGACGAGCGACTCTCTTAAGGCGCTTAGCACCGAAGCAAAAGATAGCTATCGCCGAAAGCTGATGTTTAGAGGCAGAAAGCAACCCGATCCGCTGGACGATGATGTCGTGCGATTTTCGTTTTCGCCGGGCTCCAAACACCTTCCCTCAGTTACAACCCCGGAGCAACAAGCGGATCATCTTAGTGAGGACATGCAATGAACACAGACTGTTGTCTTCAAGGCAGGTAATGGGACTGCCGAAAACTAGAAAAACTTTAATGGTACTTTTTTCTTCTTTCTGGGGTTTTACGTGCCAAAACCAGTTCTAATTATGAAGCTCGCCGTAGTGGAGGGTTCCGGATTAATTTTGACCACCTTGGGTTCTTTAACGTGCCCTACAACACAAGCACACGGGCGTTTTTGCATTTCGCAATGGCACTTTTATTGCTGCAAGATCGAGCATGAAGTGGTAAGCAGTGCATGTGTACATGCACATGTTTTCTGCGTCATATGCCTTGTTTCTGCTTTTCAATATGCATTCACAAATAACTGTACATTCTCAAAAGTCATTTAGTGCAAGAAGCCTAGGTCGACTGAAATGGGACTAACTTAAGTGCTCTCGAATTTACCACACTTCTAACAAAATGAAAGCTGTAGTGTTGGGCACGAGATTGCAATTCATAATTGGCCTCCGTTAATTCGTAAATGCTTTTAGAATGTGGCCGAAACTTCCTACATGCATGCACGGAAATCGCGAACTTTTTTGCGATTCTGCTCTGCGATACCGATACGAATGCTCACATGCCGTCGCGGTGGCTCAGCGGTTACGGTGCCCGGTTGCTGACCCAAAAGACGCCGTTTGGGCCCCGGCTGTCGCATTTCGATCAAGGCGAAATGCTAGAGGTCCGCGTCTGTGCGATGTCAGTGCACGTTAAAGAACCACAGGTAGCCGAAATTATCCGGAGCCCTCCACTGCGGCGTCCGTCATAGCCTGAGTCGCTTTGGGACGTTAAACATGATACACCAATGCGCACATGTACCTAGGTAGTAAAGCTGCAGAAGTGCACTTGTGCCCCAGATACGAAAAACATTAAAATAAAACAGCGGCAGCATGGCACCCGCTAAACAATAATTTTAACTCATGTTCGTAGCATGGCGATCCACGCCGAGGCAAGAAACTAGACGAGCGGGCAAACTCGGGGCGAGAGCCGAGCTGCTCTCGCGTGAGTTACACGAAATACGGCCAGAACAATCGTGCAGTAGCACTTTTATTATTCAGCATTATAGCAGTCCGGCTACTCCACGCGTAGTAACGTACCTCGGATGAAGTGAGCAGAGCAAATCTGGGAGCGCTTGGTAGGCCCCCAGATTTGAAAAACACCGTTGACGAGTAAACGTAATGAAAACAGTCGATGCTCCAAGAGCTACTCGCCGTCACGCAATACACTGAATGCCACAAGTCGCACTTATATCGATATACCCGAAAAGTAACACAGCATATGCGCAGGACGTGCGCGCGAGCGAACAAATACCAGCAAAAACGAGCAAAAGGAACGGCTGCCGGAAGTTTCCTAGGGGCGCCGGATGCCGGCGCACAGCGTTGCCAGAGCGCGGTGGCGCTGGATGAAACCGTCTATACCTCCCATTGGTTCTCCTATAGCAGACGCTCAGTCGACGCTAGCGCCAAGGCGCACTTCAGTTAGGCCCTAGCGGATGGATGACGGTACTATATGGTGGCAAAAAAAAGAAAGAAAAGAAAGAAAAGCGGCGCGATTTTTTTTATCCACCCCCTTTCGCTATGGGCCTCTTGCGTTGCCCAGGGGGCGCTGCAAAAATGGTGCTAAAAAGCGCCCTGAATCTGAAACTGGGTAGTACCAAGCTCGGTCGTCTGCTTCGGGAAGCACGTTTACAATATGGGCCCGCCACTTTCAGTTGTGTTGTACCACGGCTTGCAGCGAATATCGGGGGCCGAAGATTTTTCCATGGGTGGCATGCTGCGTAAAGGCAAGAAATTATGCAACGTCGAATGCGTGTACGCCTTTCAAGAAATAAGCGGCGAAGTTTTAGCGCGGTGTCAATCGCAAATGAAGCGAGTCACGCACGTGCGAAGTTGAACTTCAGGTAAGGTTTGCACGCTGCTAGATTTAGGCGCACAAACGCGAGGAAATGCTTTCTATAAATGAATTCACAGCAGCGATAAGCAGACATGTGTACGGAACTGCTCGAGCGCACGACGGTACGCGCCGCGACGGCAGCGGTCTTTCGACATGCCGCGAAACGGCGGGTCTCCTGCAATCTTTGTTGACTGCATGCCGCTAGACAAGTAATTATGCCAGCGCTGTAGTAGCGGCCATCTGTCCCTTTAGCAATTGATAAATAACTGATGCAATGCATATGATATAAGCTCGCAGTAACGTACGTACGTGCGAATTGCGCTGCAGCGCGAGCTCGAGCGCTACTCGCTTGATGTAGCTTTCAAGGACAGCGCTCGAACATCGATGTGCTGTAATCAATACTACGTTGCTGTGCTGCCTCAACGTGCTGGCTTGAGGTCAAGGATGAGCACATTCAACTCTCTAACCTGTGCTGCTCGTAGTGGGGTAGTGAATTGCCACCGAATCAGCCCGACCATTTGTGGTCATTTGTACACACCTGGTCACTTCACCACTTCGCACCAGTCGAATTGTTAATTGTCGCTGTGGCCGGGTCTCGAATCGTGAATCACCAGCCATGCCTGCTGCTATGTCGGTCTCCCATTTCGCTTACCCAGCGCGACGAACTGCAGTTGTCCAGCGCGCCCAACGCTCCACTTCGTGAGGCCTTGAAGGAAAACGGTAGAATCTGATGTTGGGATTCAGGCCTTCTTGTTCATGGCAGCCCACGACGCAGCAGTAACGACGGTGACGCTTTTTCGCGGCTAAGCTAGGTGTCTCTGGATCGGCGTCTCCAATGTCTTCTGCTTCCAGCATTACGTCCCACGGTACACGGAGAGTCCGTTTTCATATAACTATAGGCTGCGGCCAGCTCGCAGCCTGCTCGCCATGGTCTGTGAGAAGTGAAGAGCCTTTTCGCACTCGAAACAGGGCAGAAAAAAGTACGGATCGACGCAAAACGCGGGCTAGAAACGTGTTTCGCCACAGCCAGGGCTCAATACATCCAAGCTGGTACTACCCAGATGACGTTTTTCGCCGCCACCAGGCGCCGCTACTATACTTCTAACTCCAGCGTAAGACGCCCATAGCACTTTTTTGCGTTCTTTTTTTATGATAACGTTGTTCCGCTCTTTTCTCCTTTCCCTCTTGACTTTCCTATTTCTCCTTGCATGCCTCGCCTCACCCTCCCCTCATGCCCACGCGCAATGCTCTTTTTTCGTTTACGTAGCTGTCCGCAACGCGCTGTTTTTTGTCGCGGGCGTTATCAAACGCACCGCCGGACCGAAGCGCGCGCTCCGCGCTCCTCTCCTGTTCAGCCGCGCCATTCGTGCACTCGTGCTGCGTGCTTGTGCGCAGTGGATTCTCGTTTTCATGCACGCAGTCCCGTTCATTATTATTATCAAGCAAGCATGTGCCCAAATTAGATTTAAAAAATAATTACACTTACAACACAACAGTTCTTCGGACTCAGTTTATTGTGTTCGTTTGCGAAAACCAGAATTGGAGAAGACAGTGCAACACACTATAGTATGCAACAAAACGCGGATGGTGTTTCATGTACGCACATGTAAAAAACATTCATTGTAATTGCTCTAATGGCCAATGCGCAGAATAGCTTCTCATGGCCTGCTTCTCGCTCGATCCATAAAATCTACCTCCGTGAAGGGCGCCGAGCATATTCTGCGGTTGTTGTCTTGTCTCTGGGCAAAACCATGAGGTCCATCCTTCCAGCGTAGGTTAAAAACGCTTCCATCCTGAAGAACAGTGAAGATCATAAATTATAACATCGCAGTTGGAACATGCAAAACTGAGCTCGTTTCGCATCGCGGCAGAGTACTAGTTGTGATGTGTCAACCTTAATTCTCAGAAACGCATTTTTAAACGATGGCGACCAATTAGCTAGAAATAAGTGCAAAACGCACACCTACACACGTGTTCCTTGCGATACGCACAGGTGGTACTATATTTATCAGGAGCTTTATGTTCGCTGCTTGTTGACATAACGATTTACTGCATCGTTGTGGTGTTTTCAAATCAGCCAACTGTCGCCTCACCACCGGACGGCAATGTACGACTGCGCACAATTACCATCACAAATTAAAACCGGGAAGTAAACAGCACAGTGCTCACCTGTTGTCCTTAGGGATGCGGTAGAATTTCACGTCGCATGGCTCACTTCGTCTTGATGTGTTTGTACACCACTGAACCACACACGAACAGCGACAGCTGCGAGACATGGCGGAAGAAAAGCCGACAAACGTGCAACGGTAGGTTACCACACGGACCACACTGCTAGCACGGAAGGCGAAAAACTGACCGTATAATGCCAGAAAAAAAATTTATGCCGTTTTGGCCGTTACTCTGCAGCACGGCCGACGACGAGCGCGGCCCGCGCCAGCCGCGCCGCCGATAGTTGAAGGCGAGATCGAGAGAAACGACAAAGTTGAGAGAGGGTTGACAAGAAACAAAAAAAAGGAAAAGCGATTTTGGTTCCGCATCCATCTCATGGATGGCGCTGCAATTCGCGTGGGACAAAAAAACAGCGGAGTTTCCGGGGCCTGTCTGCGCGCCCATTCGCGCTTCTGAGAACGCAGTCGCTCGTTGCGTTGTTCCTCCGAACGAATGGCACGCGGCCGGGCCATATTGAGTCGTAAGGGCAACTGATAAGAGCGCTAGCGTGATGTCACGGAACGGCTAATCGCCGTTGTCGACACTGTTAGGGGAGAGGCGGGCGAGAGCCCGGAGAGAGTCGGCGGCACAGGCGACAGAGGCCGGCAGGGCTGCGTGCATGTCCGCAGTGGGAGGGCGGGCAAACACGCGCGCAGTCATGCGTGGCAGCCGTCTATCTCTCCCCTGCCAATTTGACGGCGCGCCGTGCCCTCCTCACCTTCCTTCCATTTATCAATGGCCCTGTCAATAGACGCACGCGGAGCAGCCGGAGGGGCGAGGGAAAGCACGCGCGTCTGCAGCCTAGGCGCGCCGCCTACCCTCGCTAGCCTCCCAGCAAGGACTCAACTCTAGTCGGGTGCAGCTTCCAGCACAGCTTGCCGCGCTAGCCTTGCAGCCGGGCCCAACTCTACTCAGGGGGGACCGCTGCATAAGAGAAGGTCGACTGGCGCAAGAGAAGAGGTATAGCGGGGGCTCAGCCGGCCGGAAGTAGAAGGGGCCGTGCGCTCAAAAAGTCGACTACGCTCGAGCCAGTGCTGATGATGGCAGTTTTTTTTTAACACGAAAGTGTTTTATGCCGGGGTCCACCAAGACTTCACTGACGTATGTCCGTCACGGAAATACGTCATAGAACATAATACAAAGAAAGAAACCAGAAGAAAAAGTTCCACAAACATGCAAAATTTGGAAATCGAACCCACGACCTCTCGGTCCGCGACGATAGATCGCCGAGCGTTTAACCCATTGCGCCACAAACGCATTTGCAGAGAGCTACACAGACGCGCCTTATATATCTTAAGCCCAGACCACACGTACGCTTGCAAACGCGCGCGAGCTCGCGTCCGCGCGCCCACGCATGCGCAGACGGTGCGGCACGGCTCGTACGCGTCGAAACGCGGCGCGATCTCGCTGATCAGCTCCTCTCAGTTATCGCGCGCCTGGGCTGCCTCGCGTCGGCGCGCCTGGCTACGCAGCGACGGCGCGGTACATTCAACTCTCAGTTAAGCAGAATTATACCATGCAAGAAAGTGCTTCTTCTTCACTTTTCGGGCTGATCTAACAGCTCCAAAAAGATAAAAATTACGTTTATAAATATCGAAGCATTTTGAAGCACTGCCAACAACGAAATACGAAGTGGCGTCTGCCAAGGTGTAAACAAGTGATGCCAGTGAGCGCGCGCTGTCGCGCGTATTTGTGGATGCAAAACGCCATTCCTCGCTAGGCGCGGCAACCGCAAGGCGCGTAGACGCGAGCTTACGCGCGTCCGCAAGCGTACGTGTGGTCTGGGCTTAACACTCCTCCGTGTACCCGCGCTCTTGCTCGGGGCGGTGCCGCCGCCTACGAGCAGAAAAGAGAAGTACTGCATTATGACACTAACGCGCACCGACAGTGAACGCTTCGGTGGTCTCAGCACTACGACGCCTCGATGCCAGCATTCGAAGGGACGCTGGCATCAAGAAGCACTACCAACGCCAGGTGGCGTTCACCGTACTCAGCACAGCGGAGCGTGGCCTCCGCAATTAGCTCTGAAAATGTTTCTGAAGTTGATCGCGGAGGCTGCAATTACGACGCGCTGTACGCGCTGATTTGACTCGGTGACGATTCAGTTACGTGCTTTGTCTTGCGCGTTGTATTAGTGTGTCAGTTACGTGCTTCGTCTTTCGCGTTGTGCTAGCGTGTGCAGCGTAGTGCAGCTTCCATATGCACGACGGTTGCTCATGGTCATCGACGTTGGTAGTCGTGATGGAGGAGACGTGCCACCAGGCGTCAGCGTGGGTGCATCAACGCCTAAGGGCGCTTTAGCCACAAAACACCAATAGACATTATATATCAATGTGCAATAAACATTACACTACTTCTGTGAAGACACGTTTCACTTTCGTGTTCTATACCGATTCCTATATAAGAGGGATCAACCACAGTTTTTTTCTACACGCGGACTCGATCCTCAGGGACTGAGCCTGTAACAGCTTCGCTGTAATACAGAAAAAGCGAGACATTCCCGTAGAACCCATCCTACTATGACTGTGGCGTTTTTCCGATTAGTACTGAAGCAATGTAGCGACACACCGTATTGCTGAATGCACAGCTATTTAGAATATCTTATATTCATTCTGCCGAGGACGGCAGAAAGTCAGGTGGGATGATGAGGTTAGGAAATTCGCAGGCGCAAGTTGGAATACGCTAGCGCAAGACAGGGGCAATTGGAGATCGCAGGGAGAGGCCTTCGTCCTGCAGTGGACATAAATATAGGCTGATGATGATGATGATGATGATGATGATGATGATGATGATGATGATGATGATGATGATGATGATGATGATGATATTCATTCTGAGAGCTCCATTGTTTCGTCTATAAGCGACATACACTCTCTCCGGGATCAGCCCAATTTGACATGACACTCACTCGCCAGGGTCTACTTGACGGTATGACGACGACTAAATGACAAAGACGCAGTCGCGACGATGAAATGGCGAAGAAGTAGTGACGTGGGTGCAACGTCTACCGCAGCATGATGACAATGGGATGAAAATCTTGAAATGGTGACTTTGCTATAACGATGACAGCACGACGAATACGACATGAGGACAATGGGATGAAGACGATGGCATGACGAGGACGGAGTCATGAGAATCAGATGAAGAAGCTGGAATGACGATGATAGTACGTCATCACGTGCACGGTATGATAGCGAATGTATGACGACGGCTCTATGGTGACGACGGCGTCAAAGCAGTGGCATAATCACGTCAGAATGGAATGACGAAGAATAAATGTCCTCGATGGAAAGACGAAGACGCTATGACGACGACAGCATAACGGCAATGGGATGGCGACGACTATACGACGACGCAGTGTTGCCAGGTTTGGCTATATATAGCCAAATTGGGCTACGGGAAAAAATTTTGGCGTCGACTTGGACGAGTTGGCTATGTGGCTATATTTGGGCTACTGAAAATCTGCGACTTGGCTTTGTTTGGGCTATAAGGGGCGCCCCAATCCATGCTCCAGAGGTGGCTCTGATCGGGTAGAAGCAAATCTCGAAGACTATGTTTTAGCTGGCTGAGCCAGCCATGTGGCTGTGCGTGTGTACGTGCGCGAAATGACCCCCCCCCCCCCCCCCCCCGCCTTCCCTTCTATCTCTGCGCCGTTGTCTGAACCGGTGGCTTTGATCTTTGATGCACTTTAACTTACACCGTGCTTGACCATTAGGCACCCAATCCCAGGGAATCGGGATGAACCTGGGAGTAGTGGGTTTTTCAAAGTACACTGGTACTAACATGGCTATACTCAGCAAGGGAGAGCAATAACATAGGGTCGGGGCCGTCAGGCGATCGTGGCGCCGATATGGAAGAAGGAAAGCACGGGTGGATGACAAGCTCCAGTGTGTTCATGGCCATGTCTTCCGGGTGAAGTATAGCGCCGGGCACAGCTTTCGACCTACTCCACGTTTCTGGCGCGAAGCTTTACTGCCATTTTCCTTTTCCTGCTGGATGAATTTTTCTTCGTGCTTACATTCGAGATTCATTTCGATAGGTTGGACGTAAGATCGAATCCTCCTCAGAGAGAAGAATCCAAACATGGGGAAGTGGGCCAAGTATGCGACACCGTATAAAAAAATGGGAGCAAGACCCCGAGCCAAAGGTGGGTTCCGGTGATTTTACTTCTAGATGGTGTGCCCGTAACTTCACGGGTGCAGGTACTCATTCTGCTAATATCGAAACTGTTTGCCACGATGACATCAATGCACCACGTCAGATGAACTTCACCCACCGTGTTAGCTTAGCTTGTGAGGTGTCGTGCTGCTGGCTCGAGGACGCGGGTTTGATTCCCAAAACCCGGCGGCCGCATTTTGATCAAGGCGAAATGCAGGAACACCCGTGTACTTAGATTTAGGTGTATGTTAAAGAACCTGAGGTGGCCAAAATTAATCCGGAGTCTCCCACTGCGTCATGCCTCCCAATCATATCGTGGTTTTGGCACGTAAAATCCCAGCAATTATTAGAGAGTTTTAGAATAGGGGTCTCAAACGTTTTGGGGCCTCAAAGAAATAGCGTCGAAGCCACTGCGCATGTGCAAGACGCAAACTGTGTTTGGGTTTTGCGTCGGGCACGCTATTTCGTCGATTTAGCGGGAGCCCCAAAAGCTGCCACAAAAGCTTTCGTCAACAAACATGGCGGCGCCCATCGGAGCGACGGCTCTAACCTAGCACAAAACTGGTTTCGATTCGGGGTAACGCGTGAAGTTCGTACGCTAGAAGAAGCGATTCCGGTTATCGCTTTCTCTCAACTAACATGTGTAATGAAAATTGATTCATTAGACGCCGCTGATTCCGAATTCAATTGTCGATTTCATGGCTCATAGGCCTAACACTGGATTGACTTAGCTGGGTGAAGGTACGTAAAGTTGGTTACTCAAAACTAAGCGCAACAAGTTGCATGCTGCTAATAGAATAAGTTCTAAATTGTAATTAAACGCGAAAACGCGAAGTCTAAATTCTCTTATCATAAAATCGTATATTTATTTTAATATTAAGAACAGCTTTTCTTTGACGCCGTAGTGACGCTACAAGCGCAATACGCTATCCGCTAACGCAAAACGCCTATTCCAAAACTCTTCACTCCTGCATGCCCTAACGCTAACGCCCGTAAAGCTCTTTGGGGCTCCAAACTTTAGGGGCACCTATTCTATAACTTTATTAGCCATCAACATGGTTTGCTTTTTGACAGTAACAGGTTTTCACAGCTTTACCACTGTTATCAATTTGTTGTTTACGTTTGCTCTTTTTGCGCCGTCGCGGCTTTTACCATTTCGAGCGAGTAGTTCGCGACGTCCTCGTCGCCGAAAACCACTGCGCGCTTCTTACACTGGTGTGCCGTTTTGCGCAGTAATCTTTAAAGCTTCGCTTACACCGATTCAGACAGTGAATGGCATCTGTTGCCTGTCCCTTTTCTTAACGCATGTTCTTGGCGTGCTAGAGACCTAAGATGGCGGCCAGGTTGATGTAAATGGACACTATATAGGTAGTGTGTGTCCCAGCTAATCGGGGCCAAGCTAATTGAAAAAAAAAACGAAAAAAAACAACGAGAAAACAAGATAGGACGATGAGACAAATAACACGAGATATCATAGCACGAAAGACTTGTTTTACCTCACAAAAAAAAAGAAGCCGAGAGCACGTCGCCTCCCAGATTGCTGAACAGCTGAACTTCTACGCCGTAGGCAGATCGATGACGCTGAACATTATTTTGCGTTCACGACAGCTAAAAAGCAGAGTTCGTCGTTAATATTACTGTAAATAACTAAAAATACCTTAGTACTATCTGTCATAAAAAAAGCACTGATTTCGCCCTCTGCAGCAATTCGCTGGAACTTAAGAGCTTCAGGGGCCAACCAAAAAGTCTATGTGCAAGCATAATGTCGCTATTGTTGATATCAAGGGCCGACCATCACGGCGGCACGGACCTTTTGTTACGACGGGTTGTGCAAAAAAGTCGCAGTTTCACCTGAAAGGCGAAGCATCAATTGCGATAGCAAACTTGTAGAGAGCTATACGGAGTAATGATATTAGCTTTATCAGCTGTATAAACTTGGACATGCAGCAGCATCGGCAACACGCAGAACTGTTGTCGACGCCATCGGCGTTTTGCCCGCGTTCGCTCAAAATTCGTGCGGCGTTGGTGACTGTTGCCGGAGCCTCTGATATAAATAGGCACTTGGTGCCGCAGCTAAACGTCGCCTCCCTTCCCTCCCCCTCCCCCACGGCCTCTCGCGCATCGGAAGAAGGCGCGTTTGCTCTACGCAGCTAAACGCGCCTCCCTTCCCTCCCCCTCCACACGGCCTCTCGCGCATCGGAAGAAGGCGCGTTTGCTCTACATATATGATGATTGTAAAGGAGAAAAGAGACGCCTACTTCTGCAGCCCTTAAGCGAGCACGGCGCAGGAACGCGCGTTTGTTCTCCGCCGTGCGTTCACTCCCCGTGAAAGACGCGCCCCTCGCGCCCTTTCACTCGCACATACAGCGTTCGGCGGCGCGCGGCGACGATTTCATGTCCAAATGACGTCATACGGAACCTCACGGCGACGGCGACGGCGACGCCGATGGCAGAAATCTGCTTTTGAGTGTCCATATAATTGCTATCGCAATAAAAAGGATTGCCGTAGTCGAATGTGAAAATGCATACACAAATAAAACTGCAAATAAAAATGGCTATATTTGGCTACAAATTATTTTGCACTTTTCTTATGTTTGGCTATATTTGGGCTACAACTTACTAGCTTTTGGCTACGCCGCCTCGTCGGACCTGACAACACTGCGACGACGTTGGCGTGATGATTGTGGTATTACGAGAATCAGAGCATGAACTGTAATGACACAAATAATCATCTGGCGATGGTATGCCAATGAATATATGACTGCGACTTCATAACTACGACACAATGACGACAATGGCATGACAACGGCACCATATTAAGTTTCAGTGACGACAGAATGATTACGATGGAATGACGAAGGAATAAGGTCGATGGAGTGTCGAAGGCGTTATGAAGACCACTGCTCCAAGAAAATTGGATGACATTTTTGAAAAGATGACGATGACGTGACGATGACTGCTTGACGACGCGTCATTTTTTTCTGCGGACGCGATCCGCTAGAACCTAGCCATATATAGCTTCACTGTAAAAATTAGAGAAAAAATTCAGAGCCCTTCCACTACTGTGAAGATTAAGGCCAGTAAAGCTGTGACTATACTGGGCCTGCTGTAGTGAATATTAACACGGTAGCGTGAAGGGCCCCGTTTCGCAGAAAATCCGGCGTCGGCGTCGGTGTTGGCGCTGGCGTCCGCGGCCGAGAAAATCATCCCCAACCACGCAGGCTCTCCGAATATATTTAGTTATATGTATAGCGCACGCCTTATATGAAGTGTGATATGTGCGGGTAATATTGCCACACCATTCTATCACTAATGTTGCTCATACGTTATCTTACATTCTTGACAAAGCTATTCCTCGGAATTTTGAGAATGACAATCCACAAACAAATGTCATGAAACAAAACACCCACAGCGCATGCCTACTATGTTAAATCTTCTCAGTCTCAAATATTAAAAGTGCGAAACAAACACGGAAACTTGAAAATGATGTAATTTCGTTGGCGCGGTTGTGCAGTATCTCCGGGATCGGCCCACTCAAGAGGCCGCGTTTCTACCCAAAAGCTCGCCTACGTGCATAGCGTTCGCTGCCAGTGTTCGCCAGTAACCATTATGGTCGCATAAGCTGCAGTCGGCGGGGACCGCGAGAAGCAGTCAGGGATCTTTGAATGCTATCGCGTTCCACTCTTAAAAGCGAAGCTTAAGCGTCCTCAAATTTTTGCCCCCACGATGAGAATGCACGTATCGCCGTTGTGCTTCACCCAACCGAAGATGTCTACATGAACGTTTCGTTGCCTTTCGTAGGTGTTGCAGGGGGAACGTACAAGTCGCGATCACCGTACCGTCAAACCGTTTTATTAAAGACGGTTACGCCAATCGCGGCGCGCACACAAGCGCTAACGCGCTCACATGGCCAGCAGGGTGAACTACGCCACGTAATGAAGAAGGAAACGTAACCGCGGTATAATGCACACTTTTTTTACAATCCTAAGTTTGAAAGCGCCGCCTACCCGGCGTTTTCATACGACTCCAAGGGGGGCGCGACGTGTCTGAAATTGGCAGGGAGCCTACATGCAAGCGCTGGCGCTTGCATGTAGGCTCCCTAGAAATTGGTGTATACAACACTTCCGGTTTTCTACGGACGCAATCTCCTGGAACCTAGCCTATAACAGCGTCGCCGTAATATCCATTGGTTCTCAAGTTACAATTGTGTACTATATACTAGAGAACTGCACGGGCCGATTTGGGCGGGCCCCCGAGCCCGATCAAAACTTTTATGGCGAGACCCGGGCCCGGCCCGGGCCCGGAAATAATCTACGTTACCCGCCCGGCCCGGCCCGCCACCCCTTTACCTTAAGCCCGAGCCCGGCCCGAGCCCGGCTCGAAACCGGCCCGAACCCGGCCCGAGACCGAAAAATACATGTTTTTCAGAGTTGAGAAGCCCGAGAATAACTCGCAGAAAGCCCGAGCCCGGCCCGGGCCCGGGTCAAAAAGCACACGCCGAGCCCGAGCCCGGCCCGAGCCCGTGAAAAAACTGCTCTACCCGGCCCGGCCCGGCCCACGGGCCGGGCCCGGGCCCGGGCTTTCGGGTAAGCCCGAGCCCGTGCAGTGCTCTACTATATACATCTAGTAAACTGGGCGCATGAGGTTTCAATGGCCAAGACACTTGTGATTGCGCTCCTACCTACTTGTACGACATTTTTAAACGCCATTTTTCAAGGCAGAAAGTGACCGCGCACTTCTACATTTCCGTGATGCTCGGGTATGACAAAATCGGTATCGCAGCTGCTTTACGACTTTTTGGAGTAGTGACCGTGACCATCCGCCATGAGCGTCTAAATACACTTATAGTGACACCTAGAAATCACAGCAAGAGCAACCCCGACATCGTAAGTGCTGCTAAGGTGTTCAATAATGCTATTGCGATGAAACCATTTTGACGGGAGGTTGTTGCAGGTTTCATAACCTCCACTAACGGCAGACGCCGTTCACGACGAAAGCATCGCTGTTGTCGTCGTCCCCCTCCTCCACATCCTTATCTTTAGTGGTTTTGGTGGCACAATGAGGATATGAATGTCCTCTTCTATGTTTTCTGCGCTCTGAGCCCAATCCAGAGCATCGCGCAAAATGGCTTCCTCCCGAAGAAAAACTCTCTGTCAATGCTGGAATACGACAAAAAAAAATTCGATTGATAATTGCTAACGCCCACTGCAGTACTGTATAAAGTACACCAAACTTTCAATGCGTGTTCTGTTCTTTGAAATGAAGCCGCAGATTCAACAGTTTGTTCCTAACAAGCTCAACAAATGTACTAAACACTGTAAAAAAAAAACAACGCAAATGTGTAAAGCATGCGGGCAGAAATAAATGAAAGGCAAGCACACATCCCAATTAGTCGCGAGTCCGCAGTTTTGCTGGAATCGGCGCGAAATTTTTAGACATGGATGAAACAGTGCATTCTAACCTCTGTTAGTGTGTGGGCGCGTGCCCTTTAGGTACAAGAAATGGAACAAGCCAATAGGAAATATTCAGCTGTTCAAGAGGTTGAGATGCGAAACCAAGTGTACTAGTTCTATTACACTGGGCGCTAATGCGTTTTAATGAAGCCTCTGTGACCCTTTTCCGAATATGGACGCCTTTCTGCTCCAGTCTACTTCACACGCTAAACCGAGGTTAAACCGTGCGTGGAGGTACTTTATAGACGCTGTGCGTGCGTGCGTGCGTGCGTGCGCGATTGAAGTGCAACTGCCCATGGTCTGCTCCGGACCACCGTCAGTTTAAATTCGCTCCTCGAAGAGACGGAGCAGTGTGTCGAGTGAGCTCCAGAACAGCACTTAGTAATAGGGTGAACGCGGTTTAAATTATTCATCCGGAATCTGAAAGTGGTGTGACCTAATGCGAACGCATCTCTCTCGCATTTACCGCTAAATCTCCACTGATTTCAGTTTTATTTTGGCTGCACCATGCTGCTATTGCTCCACCAGTTGCTCAGACATTTGTAGCACGTAATTTCGACCGACGTAGTAGTCTCAGTGAGGGCATGTATTTGTTGCATTGAGAAAACATAAATTGCGCGACTACATCTGTACATGCAACGTCGTCTTGTAGATCTCTATAGCACACAGATTTCTTATGACAACAGCTGCAGATGTTGAAGCGCGTCTTTTATTTTCTTATTTGCCTGATTTTTGGACTACCCATTTTTGTGTTCCAGGGCATATGCTTCAATATGCTTCAAGTTCTCTAAGTGCCTATTCCTGGCAAAATTATTCCGAATACATAAGTCCCATTGTGACACAACATGCACACAACGTTAGTTTTGTCTTAAATGTATTTGTCTTGCTTACTTTGACTCCTCTTCTTTATTCTCTATTCGTTCCTAGATTTGAAATTACGCCGCCTTCAAAGCATATATTTCTGCTTCTCTCGCCAGATTATAGTAGTCACATATTTGGCGGGCAGCAACTGAAGTTTTCTCTCGTAAGGTACAAACTTCCTGCTAGATTTAGACGATATTATTTCACTGCAGCCTTCTTTCTTTTCTTGCTTTCTTACCAATTTATTTTATATTTATATCAAGCCAACACCTATTCATTTAGTTTTGCAATACGTGGTAAACGCCCCTCGCAGTTATATGCCATGCTTTATGGCAACATTGGAAACGCCTTGCTTGCGCACCTCTCGCGCAGCACCTTCGTCCTCTTTTTAGCTATCCTCCAATAAATACATTTTATCATCGTCATTGTAGCTCCTGCGGTACACGAGAGCAGGTGGCGCGCGACCGCGAGGGCTGCCTCAACCGAGCTCAGTGCACCGTCGTTCTAAATCGTGGATCCCGAAGCCATCGAAAACGTACGCCACAGTAGAAGTCGTGCAGTGCTGCCGCCTCACACGTCGGTCTTGAGCGATCTCCGAGTGGATGGCCACACAGGATGGGACTGCGTCGAGCGGGTTTCGAGGCACATCCTCGAGTGGACCGCTCACGGTGCACCGCTGTCATGGCCAGTAACCCCAGTTCAGTTCCTACATCTCTTCCAACGACGCTTGTGCCTGTTGTGGAACACAGCGTGATGCCTTCGAAGTTCTCGGCGTGTCGCGACAAGATCGCGCGGGAACCGACCTCGGACGAGAGCAGCTGGCGCCACTCACCATCCCACCGCTGGGCCCACAGCTACGGCGGTCAGGTGACACGGCGCCGTCTTGGCTTGCCTTCTGATCACGTGGCGGCATGTCTGCGTGCTGCGTGACCGCTCCGAGGCGCTCGTCTTCTACGGACGTCATCTGGAACGCGGGGTCATGCAGCTGAAAGCTCCCAATTCCGGCACTTGGGCTTGAACCCGCCAGCAGGTGCAGACACCGCCGCATTTCGACGCTGCAAACGTTCTTGCGGCCAGTCACGCAAGGGATTGCAATTAATAGGCGTAGAGCCATATCATCCATGAACTATTGCGCACCCGACAGGGTGAAATAAACGGGCGCTAGCGCTATAGGGTTAATTGGTCCTATTGTTTTACCATGTGTTCACTGTGCCTAACGTGCAATTAATGTCTATTATGAGCCTCTTGCTTTCACGTGAGCCGTATTCCTTGCACGCACAAAAGGCCACAAATGGCTACAGTTCAAGAGGACGTTGAACTTTGCCTTCGGCAAATAATCGCCGTGTTTGAAGGCATTTCTTTTTCGCCATGAGACTGCTTGGTCTGCTACGTTCACTGTGCATTTCAAAGCTGTATATATCTTCGCTCTGCGCTGCATTGAACGGTGCTGCGGAATTGGCCTAATGAGGCTTTTAAGCTTTAAACTGCACAGCGAAGCAGCTGATGTGCATATAATGATGGCTCATAGGAAACTCTAACGCACAGAGGCCTTTTAACGGGAGAGCGCATAATATTCACCCGCCTTTGTTCATTTTCTTAAGATTCGTATGTTTGGACTACGTCATTCTTGAGCAAGTAGCAATGTGCCAGTTGCTATCAAATGCCTAATACGTATAGGCATTTGATAGCAACGTATAGCACAACATGTATAATATGCTCATATACGGGTTGGAATATTTTTAAGTTCTCCGGAATTTAAAAAATCGCCTGTAGCAAATAGCAGGTTTTTGCTTAATTTAGCTTGATTATTCGAAGAGACGGACATTACTATAAGGAGAAATCGAAACACATGATCGACTGTTTAAGAAAAATTCCCAAATTAACTTCTTAATTAGTTTCTTTACGGCCGATATGGGAATTTACGAATGGTAGCCGGTGAGTTTGCAGGAAGTATACACTTGAAATGAATCTCCAGGATGACACGAGTTTCCAGATATTATTTCCCAAAGTGTGGGATAAACTACACGGGCGTTCGCGTTACTTTTGGGTTTCGATGCATAAAAGTGATTTTATTTAAAAAGTAAGCGTAACGGACAACACATTTTTACGGCTAGTTTGATGGCTCATATCTGCAAACTTGTGTCATCCTGAAAATTCCTTCCAAATGGGTACGCCTTGCAAGCTCACCGATTACACTTCGTAAATTTCAATATGTTCCGTAAAGTAATTATTTAGAAAGTTAATTACTGAAATTTTCAAGTTGTTGAATATGTGTTTTGATTTCTGGTGCAAGTAATGCTTGCCTCTCCGAATAACGCAGCTCAAGAACTAAAATAAGTTATCGGCAACAGGCGCTTTTTTGAAAATTCCGGAGAACTTCAAAATGATCAGCCCGTATATTTACAATTATGTGTCCCCTGCACCTATATACGTCTCGTCACCATTCTTCCATCGACTTGCATCACACACACATCACCTTCGTCTTCGTACTGTCGCTGTGTAGACGCCTCTCCCTGAGCATTCGCCTCACCTGGTGGTTGCACCTCGGAATCATTTGAACGGCATACAGCATAGAAGTAAACATTGCATGAGATTGATCTTCTGCCGAGTGCTGCACAACCATAAGCATAACGATACTTCGACGAAGTAAAACAAATTAGTATTTGTGGTCATTGTCGTCATTGTTTTCTTTCTATTGTTGTTGTTTTGTTGCTGCTGTATAAAACTTATGTTGTATGCCATACAGCATATGGCACTCAACTACGAGACGGGATTGTCCAGGTTCGCTATAGAAACTTAATAAAATGTCTTATTTCGCGCTAAATTAATGATTCGTATTACCTATATGCTATAATATGTTTGAAAATACTAAAGAATGAAGCTCCTAGAGTATAAAAAATGTAAATCAAATGTTAGTAATGAGGGGGGGGGGGGGTGGATGGATGGATGGATGGATGGATGGATGGATGGATGGATGGATGGATGGATGGATGGAGGATGGATGGATGGATGGATGGATGGATGGATGGACTGGACTGGATGGATGGACTGGACTGGACGGACGGACGGACGGACGGACGGACGGACGGACGGACGGACGGACGGACGGACGGACGGACGGACGGACGGACGGACGGACGGACGGACGGACGGACGGACGGACGGACGGACGGATGGACGGACGGACGGACGGACGGACGGACGGACGGACGGACGGACGGACGGACGGACGGACGGACGGACGGACGGACGGACGGACGGACGGACGGACGGACGGACGGACGGACGGACGGACGGACGGACGGACGGACGGACGGACGGACGGACGGACGGATGGAAAACTTTAATGAAAGTCCTATTCCGTGCAACAATTCCCTAGCCCAAGCAATGGTATACAATGGAGGGTTTAAGCAAGCTAGTTTGGTAAACGTGATGCTGTACTCTACGCTGTCATCACCTTTTGCAATGTCAATAGACAAACGAAAGCCAAAACGTTAAAGTTTACCTAAGCTAACCGTACTTCGCTTACTAAAGCAATATGCGTGGACCAAACAGAAGAGCCACTGCGAAAGACAATCGAGCGCTTCTTGGCCGATTCTCCGTATAGTGGGTATGCGCCATAATATGGAAATCATCATCAGCACTCGGCTATCACGTCAAATAGCTAGTTATCTTTCGCTCAATATGCAGCGCCTGCTTCTTGTCCGATCCCGTGTTGTACACGTGGGTATGCGCGATAGTATGAAAATCGTCATCATAAGCAACTCTGGCGATCATCTAAAAGAGCTAGTTGGCATTGTTGTGATAGAAATATTCGTGTGATTGTCGCCTAATGGTTTGTGAATCGGACTGCTCGACTCGGCGATAATCTTACCAACCGACCGACCGTCCGACCCCGGCAAAAACCGCGAGATGGCAGTCAAAGAAAGCTTCGCTTTAAAAAGTTCAAAGCATAGCTAAGATACCTAAAGACCTGGCCAGTTATCCACCCATAGAAATGCCCTGGCTCAGCTCCGCTAGTGCACCAGTGTCGCTGCTTGACCCTTCAGTTCTTGTTGTTGTGGTCACCGTCGTCGCCTTGTTGCAATCGTCACACACACACACACGTACGTCTCCCGCTACTCATGTTGTAGCATGCCGTGCACTAACATGTTCGTTCATCTGGAAACGGTTTGCAATAACACAAACACTGATTTATGGTCAGCTGCCTGCAAAATTCTTCACATTGCATCGATTTCCACAGTGCGTGGAATCTGAATACTCCTTAGGGACGAATTTAACGTCATTATTTAGCGTCATTATTAATTTAACGTCATTAGAAGGTCAGAAGGTCTCCCTTCAATGCCATTACGTTTTATTGTTTTGGAACACGGGACCATATCATCAATTCGCTGGGGGAAATCTCACGAAACTGGGCTTTGCTGCTCCACAAGCTACACCCGTATATATATATATATATATATATATATATATATATATATATATATATATATATATATATGCAGCCATTGTGCCACTAACTCAAAAAGATCCAACTTACTACTCCGCTGTTCATTGATAAACAGTTGTCGAGGGACTCTGCTATCTATCAGCTCTTTAAATCAACATTTTAAACTATTTTCATTCTCAGCTGCTCACTACTTGATTGGTTCCTAAATATTAATTTACTAATCATCGGCGGAGCTACAGGAGTTGACAATGGGAAGCGATGACACAGCATGGAGGAAGTGCCCGGTAAGGAGGCGCAGGTAGACACGAAGAGGTTCACGTGTCACATAAGCTTCAGTGGAACAAACATGTGCTTCGGCTATCGTACCATTTGTTCTCGTAGTGCGCGGCAAACGTATGTAGCGCTCGTGTTTCAAAGACTCTCGAGCAGGCAATAACATATACAATGATTGGCTGCATTATTCTGATTTGTAGTCACGGCATAGTCACAGATTAAAATTCACTGGTGTCAACCTGGTTGATTTCGGGAGGCAGTTGGGATCGTTTCCACCAAATCGCCTCACGCGTGGACGCTTTGCGGTCTAAGCATGCCTTACAAATTATCGTACGCACGTACATACAAGGCCCGTTTTAAATATTGCTCCTCGACATTGCAGAACTGATGGGCATCACGCAGCAAAAGGATCACGAAATTAAATTTCTGTGGCTGCCTGATCACTGCGTTTTCGAAGGCAATGAACTTTTACACACCGAAGCAAGAGCTACCTTGCATAATGACATCCCAGTACGAATTGTTTTTGGCGGACCCGACGCGAATTCACTTCTTGCTTATGTGATAGGGAACTTCATATCCGGTCACTAGGCTCTACCCAACTGTGAACACAGGTGCCTCCGTAAATTCAACACGCAAATTGGATTTCTTCAGCCACCAAAACTCCAGCACGGCAACTGAAATTTAGTGTGCATTTCGTGCGAACCTGGGACAACATTCACCCAGCGCTACGACGACGAGCTGATTTGGCGGTGGTGTCCTTATGTGTATATGAAGAGACAATCATTGTGCGCTTGTGTTCGTGTGTATATCGTGCTTGTTTTCATATGTTAATATTTATTTCCGTTTTTGTTTTTTGTTGCTTTAGTGACGCTGTAAGCTTGCGTAAGCTTGAGTGTTGATGACGAAGCCTACCTTCTGATTCTTCTATATCTAAATTAAAAAAAAAAAACTTCATCGGCCGTGTAAACAGCCCTGACTATGACCGCTACCATGTACCACCGACGCTAACGCAGATATTTTGCGTCCACCCAACGTAGAGATTGGAGCGAAGAGTATCAGCTCCTTGTCTGGCAAACGTAGATGCTAGAAAATTATCAGAGGACTTTATTTACTACCTTCTCCTCACGCACGATCTCGAATACCAGTACGAGCCATGCTTCAATTTTTACACGACACAGAACTAGTGGCCTAATGGTTGAGACAATCATATTGAAACTTCAAGCGAATTTTTTTTCTTTATCATCATCCCTACTTCTTTCATATACCTATTTGCCCTTCCCCACTGAAGAGTGGAAGAATAAAGAGCATAAGCTGAGGCAGTCCTTCCTGCATTTCTTAAAATAGCTCAACTAAACAAACACCGGGGCTCTCGTCGGCGTCCGTCACGTAGGTGTGATTGAAAGCGGTTCAGAATAAACTAACATGATTCAGAATAATATAAAATACAGGAATAATGACGCATTAAGCGCATTATTTACAGAAATTCGTTAAAATCGCTTCTATCCTCAGCAAAGGCTTTCGCTCCATGTGCGCGGTGTTTGGCTCCATGTATGTGACGGTTTCCCACCAGTTGCGCCTTAGCACAGGTGTCAACACGGATTATGGATTGCTAAACACAAGATAAACACAGGATAAAACAAGGTAAACAGGTAAACACAAGGTAAACACCGGCGCATCACTGCTTCGCACTTTCCGAGGTTTCCCGTTAGTGGAGCTGCATTAGCGCTGGATTTCAACTACACAAGCGCAGTATGCATAATTTTATATTTTTCGCCTTTGCCATATGGAAAGGTACAATGGCTGCCCTCTCTTGATATGTAAAACGAATCGTTCCTTTTTACTTTCATGTACATGCCTTTTAACCCTTTCAGCCCTGGCGTCGTCAAATGACGACATGACTTAGAATCGGAATTTTCAGCATGAAAAATGAACCGAAACTACTTGTACTTTTCCCGCATCGTACTATTGAAAGTGCTAGTGCCATGGTTAGTCATGTGACTCTATGGAGCCATGTCGAACGAGGAAGAAGAAATGCCAACAAACAAACATGGCAGACGCGCCCTCAGGTACGTGGACTTTTTTTCTTTTATAATTGAATAACCCCTGCGCAGTTTACGTTGCGGTTTTTTTTTATAATGTCTAAACAGATTGCAGAGAACGCATGTACTTGAATAAGCGTCATTGCATGGTGATATTACTTGTAAGAAGATGTTTTTTCCGTGTGCGGTTTTGACGACAGCAGGGCTTTGTGGTTGTATATGGCGTGCCGTCGGCTTGCCATTGCGTCCGATTTCATTGGGTGTTTTTTTTTTCTTTTTTTCAGGCACGCCTATACCGTTGTAAGAGGGACATGAAGGCGATGACGTGGCCGGTATCATGGTCGTGTAGAGGACATTCTGCGCGTACTTGCACGTAGGAGACCCCTGGAGAGAGCCGGAGGCCGGGGACGGTGCGGTAGCGCATCGGATGGTCGACGAGACGCGGTATCGGGCCAAGTCGAGGGAGGAAGGCTTGTCTGATGGTGGCTGACGGGCACAGGACGATATGCGGGTAGCGCTGGCGGTGGGAACGCAGGCAGCGACTCGCGCACCATGCGGTCAGCCACTGGAAGAGGGTAGTACAACGGCTGTACGAGCCCTGCCATCATTCCTACTCAGAAGGGCGAAGGCGGCGGGGCGAGCGGTGGCTGCGACGACCAGCGTGGCAAGCTTCGGGAACGACACTGCGCGTGCCGAGCTGCGCGTGCCGAGCACGCGCTGCGCTTCCTTATTTTTCACTTCTTTGACAGCCGGCGCCAAGGCACCGGCTGAGAGCGCCGACCAAAACGCCCAACGTTGCGGCGTCGGTGGGCGCTACACCGTGTATACCGACAGATTCATCCTATTCCCGCCATGCGTTCTAGGCATCTGGAAGAATGCACGGATTCAATTTTTCGTGAACTTGATAATATAAACTTGTCTGATGTGGAGGGAGAAATCGACGGATCTTCAGACAGCGGTGATGAGCTTGAGCAGGCTGAGCCAGATATTTCACGTTATCAATGCCTCAGTTGTGAACGCATGGCTGGAGTACAGAAGTGATGCAGCTGCACGAGGACTGATGCCTGGCAAGCAACTGGACTTACTGGACTTCACCCTTCATATTACTGAAGCACTTGCACGAGCCGACAGCCGGCCAAAGGTGCAAAAGCGAGGAAGGCCGTCACTCTCCCCTCTGGTGACTTCGAAAAAAGCAAGATATGCTGAAAATAGGCCTGTACAAGACGTCAGCTTTGATCAGGTGGGACGCTGGCCTCTTCGTACCGACAGCAGGGAACAGCGTTGTAAGCTTGAGGGATGCACAGGACAAACCCGTATCATGTGCGAAAAATGTAACGTGCACCTGTGTCTTGCCAAGGCTCGAAACTGCTTCAGAGGCTTCCACATGAACAATTAGTGAAGTTTGTGTCTGCAATGATTGTGTTTTCCACCCCTGAATAAATTAGCTTTTCACTGCGTTTCGCAACCACTGAGCCCTGATGTGCGGTTTTGACGACATGACTGTAAATCGGCAAATAATGACACAAATGACTTATTTTTTGCTCAGGCATGTTTCTAGAGTCCTTGTGGTGTAAAATATGCAAAGCAAAAAAATATATGCAAGAAATAGAAAATCCAGGGCTGAAAGGGTTAAAAAACGTGACGTTACTGTAGCCTAAAAGCTACAGGGTGAAGCGGAACAATATATTTTGCTCACCACCCACATAAATCTTATTCACGTAGTGTCTAAGCCGCTTTCTCAGATGGTAAACAATATTCCAAACTGACATTTGCGTTGACGTGAGTTCAAGATAGGAAAAAAAAACATTGAAGCTAGCGAAAAAAACGAGACAAAGATCGTAATAATTAACCAGGGACCCTCTTTTTATCCATCTCAACACCGCAGGCTGCCGTCTGAAAAGGTGGTGCACCGCATTCATACGTAACCGAAATCTCCACCGCTTCTTGTAGTGGGTTGTGCCATTTCACTTCGAAGGAACCAACTTTGCCAGCAGCACCAAATAATTTCGCGTCAAATTCCCTCGCCTCCACTAGAGGGCGAGGGAATTTTAGTGGAGCTCCGTGCTTCCCTCTTTTTCACTCTCTCCTTGCACAGACCACCCTGCACGAGATAAAGCTGCGTGCGCCCACGATGGCCGCCGTATCCATGCTGAACGTGGCGCCATTCAAAGCGAAGAGAACAACCCATCCTCTGAGGAAAGAGCCTTGCACCTAAGAAGCGCACTCAGCTACACCAGCTCTTCCCACGAGTAGACGTCCGTGCAAGAATGTCTGGCACCTAACGGGTTTCGATGCCGTCTAACCCGAACCCGCCTTCGAGGTCTGCTCACCCTTCTGCCAAACTCCTCTTGGGCACCAGGCCTGCCACTTGCTCCGAAGCCCATGGCGGACTGCTACCATGACCGGCATTACTGCATGCATATTGCCACCTGTAGGTAGTGGGTCGAGGGCAAGAGTGGGTCGAGCCCAAGAGAAGAAAGAAGACCGCGCGCCCCCTTCTCTGCTCGAGCCAGCCCCGACGGTCGCGTCTTCCGAGAGCCAGCTGCTCTACGGGTTATTAAACCTTCAAGTCCACTTCTAGAGGCTCGTGACAAACTGGTGGAGGTGCGGGGTAAGCGTCCTCACGGATGTTGCAGACCCCTCCAAGGATCCGCGCTACGAATCCAGTGCCTTTCGACACTCCCGTGCATCGGGCCAGCCGCAGGATCAGGGGACTGTCCCCAGAAGTCGTCGACGCTACGGTTCCCACCACATCGACCGGTATGACCAGCGCCACCCTTCAAACCGCCCCAACCGGTACGGGAAGCACGATGTCGAACCGTTACACACTTGAGAGCCCACGGATCCCAAAGACGTTTCATGGCACAGTGTTCGAAGACGTCGAAGACTGGATGGTTGAATACGAGCGCGTGGCCTCCGTGAACGAATGGAACGACACGGAAAAACTCAGACACGTCTACTTCTACCTGGAGGATGGCGCGCGTACGTGGTTTCAGAACCGCGACGGGCAACTGCCGTCGTGGCGCGAGTTTTGTCGTCAGCTCCTGGAGACCTACACCAGTTCTGATCGCCACGAACGAGCGGAACGAGCGATTCAGGCCCGTGTCCAGTTGCCAAACGAAACTGTGACCACGTACGTCGAAGACATGACGCGCCTCTTCCGACGAGCGGATCCAAGAATGACGGAGGAGAAGAAGTTACGTCATCTGATGCGCGGGGTCAAGGAGCAACTCTTCGCTGGTCTCATACGGAGCCCTCCGAAGACGGTCGCGGAGTTCTTGTCCGAGGCCGTAACCATGGAAAAGATGCTTCTGCATCGCTCGAACTTGTATGAGCGGCAAGCGAACAGCATGTCTGCTGCTGACGTTTTCACGGCCATAGGAAGCAACGGCGACTCACTGCGAGAACTCATCCGCTCTGTAGTGCGTGAAGAGTTGCAAAAGGCCGCTGTAACACCGCAACCTACGGTAAGCTCCATAGCGAGCATTATCAAGGACGAACTGCACCAGGCGCTTCGTGATACCTTGCCTCCTGCTAACGCTGCGGCAGTCCCTCCTGAATACCCTCGTGCGACCTACGCGGAAGCCCTGAAGCGCCCTGCTTCCTCTCCGCCGCTATTCGTTCGTGCTCCTCCTACGGTGTCAGTTCAGTCGGTGCAGCCGATACCGTACTACGACGCTGGGTACACGCCGCCGCCCGTTGTTCATGCCGCTCCATTTGCCCATCGTACGGAGCAAGCGGTTCACTACGTCGACGATAGACGCCCGCCCCCTCGGAAGTCGGATGTTTGGCGCACACCCGATTCGCGGCCTCTGTGCTTCCACTGCGGTGAAGCTGACCACTTGTACCGCCAGTGCCCATACCGGCGCCTTGGGATTCGCGGCTTTTCCGCATACTCGCCGCCGCCCCGATACGGCCAACGACCCCGGAACATTCAGGAATACCTGTCCCAGCAGCGCTTGCCACCGCCTGCTCGGCGGCAGTCGCGTTCACCGTCTCCGAGACGATTTTCACCTCCGCCCCAGCGGTATTCTCCCGAGCGATCGACCAGTCCCCGCCGGGAAAACTAACTGAAGCGATCTTTGGGGGCGAGGTCGCTGACGGTCGAAGCGCTGAAGACCTCCGACGGACGCAGTTACGGAAAGATACCGACCCGACACCACCTGCAACTGAACGAGACGACCGGCTTTCGCTCGATATACCAGTTACTGTTGACGGTTATGCCGTTAGTGCTTTAGTGGACACCGGCGCAGACTACACGATACTAAGCGGCAAAATAGCAACGCAGCTGAAGAAAGTGATCACGCCCTGGCATAACTCGCAGATTCGGACGGCTGGCGGCCACATCGTTACTCCGCTGGGCGCCTGCACGACTAGAGTTGAGATTCAAGGATCTACATTCGTAGCGAGCTGCCTTGTCTTACGCGAATGCTCCCGCGACGTTATCCTTGGGGTTGACTTCCTGCAGGAGTACGGCGCGATTATCAATCTGCAAGAGCGTCGTATCACTTTCTCTGCCGAACGAGCAATCGACGTGCAAGACGGCCGACGGCGCGACGACGTACTTCGTGTGTCTGCTGACAGTGTAACGCTTCCTCCACGTGCCAGTGTCCTCGTCGACGTCACATGCTGTGGCTTACGCGATGGCGAAGCGGTGGCCGAAAGTAACTTGGAACACCTACTGAAACAAGGTGTTTGTGTGGCTCGCAGTGTTATACAGATTCGTGCTGGTCATTCGCAATTGCTTGTTACCAACTTTAGCTACGAGCACCGACACCTGTTCCGCGGCACTTCGTTAGCGTTTACAGACGCAATAGCAGACGTTAACAACTGTTTCACGTCAGAAGTAGTGGAGACAGCAGACACGTCTCTGGGCCATCTTGACATCAATTCTGAACTGTCCACCGATAGCCAGACAGCACTGCGCAAGCTCTTGCTTGAATTCAGGACCTGCTTCGCACATTCTTCCAAGGTACGCCAGACTTCCATCACTAAACACAGGATCATCACGTACGACGACGCACGCCCGATACACCAGCAGCCTTACCGCGTGTCGGCAAGAGAACGCCAAGCCATACGTACGCAAGTGCAAGAGATGCTTGACGATGGCGTCATCGAACCTTCCAACAGCCCGTGGTCATCTCCGGTCGTTCTTGTCAAAAAGAAAGACGGAACGCTACGCTTCTGTGTCGACTACCGCAAGCTCAACAACGTGACTAAAAAGGACGTGTACCCGCTGCCGCGTATCGACGACTCGTTAGATGGACTACGGCGCGCCCAGTACTTTTCTTCTCTCGATTTAAAAAGCGGGTACTGGCAAATCGAGGTAGACGAACGCGACCGCGAGAAAACAGCCTTTGTGACTCCAGATGGGCTCTATGAATTTCGAGTGCTTCCTTTTGGCTTGTGTTCAGCCCCGGCTACTTTCCAGCGAATGATGGACACTGTCCTTACTGGACTGAAGTGGCAGGCCTGTCTTGTGTACCTGGATGATGTGGTCATCTTCTCTGAAACGTTCGAGCAGCATCTTCACCGCCTACGGAGTGTGCTAGAAGCCATCCGATCGGCAGACCTCACACTTAAGCCCGAAAAGTGCCACTTTGGTTACGAAGAGCTCAAGTTCCTCGGTCATGTAGTAAGCGCCAAAGGGGTCCGACCCGATCCAGACAAGCTTGCCGCTGTGGCCGCGTTTCCAGCTCCTGCCGATAGAAGGCCATCCGGCGCTTCCTGGGTTTGTGCGCCTACTATCGCCGGTTTATTAAAGGCTTTTCGAAGATAGCGGAACCCCTGACACGCCTTACAAGAGACGATACGCCATTTGTGTGGCATAATGAGCAACAGGCGGCTTTTGCTGATTTACGACAGCGCCTTCAGTCAGCACCCGTTCTTGCACATTTTGACGATGATGCTGATACTGAGGTGCATACCGACGCCAGTAGCATTGGCCTTGGCGCAGTGCTCGTCCAGCTTCAAGATGGAGTGGAAAGAGTTATAGCGTATGCCAGCCGCTCCCTGTCCCGTGCCGAGGCGAATTATTCGACTACGGAGAAGGAGTGCCTCGCGGTCGTGTGGGCGATCATCAAGTTTCGCCCCTATCTCTATGGTCGTCCCTTCAAAGTAGTGACGGACCACCATGCCCTCTGTTGGTTGGCAAGCATGCGCGACCCTTCAGGACGACTGGCACGGTGGAGCTTGCGGCTACAGGAATTTGACATCACCATCGTTTATAAGTCTGGCCGTAAGCATGAAGACGCTGACACGCTGTCCCACGCACCCATTGATCCTGCCAGTCAGGAAACAGAGGATGATGACGGCTTCCTGGGCGCCATTAGTTCGTCGGACTTGAGCAGACGGCAGCGTGACGACGGTGAGATTCGACCGATCATCGATCATTTAGAGGGTCGCGACACAACCATACCACGCCATCTGTCCCGCTCGCTGACGTCCTTCTGTCTGCGAGATAACGTGCTGTATAAGAAGAATGCTCGTTCGACCAGCCGTGCTTACCTCCTGGTGATTCCAAGGGACATGCGCGACGACGTCCTCTTCGCTTGCCATGACGAACCGACATCTGGTCATTTAGGCTTTTCACGAACACTCGCTAGAGTAAGCGAAATGTACTATTGGCCCGGGCTTTCGGCAAGCGTCAAACAGTACGTTAAAGGCTGTCGTGAATGCCAGCGCCGCAAGACACCATCCGTTAAACCGGCTGGCTTACTTCAGCCAATTGAAGCACCTCACTCGCCTTTCGACCAAGTCGGCATGGACATTCTCGGACCGTTTCCCCTTTCTGCCGACGGCAACAAATGGGTGATCGTCGCGACTGATTATTTAACACGCTATGCTGAGGCGCAGGCGATCCCACGAGCCACGGCCTCAGAGGTAGCGCACTTCTTCATGCGCCACATCGTCTTGCGTCATGGTGCTCCCTCCACTGTAATAACTGACAGAGGGACAGCATTCACAGCGCAGCTTATGGACGAGGTTTTTGAATTGAGCAACACCAGGCATCGCAAGACGACCGCGTACCATCCGCAGACCAACGGACTTACCGAGCGACTGAATAAGACGGTCACAGATATGCTCGCAATGTACATAGACGTTCAACACAAAACATGGGATCGGATCTTGCCTTACGTGACCTTCGCGTATAACACCGCCGTGCAAGAGACGACGCGCTTCACGCCCTTTCGCCTTCTCTACGGTCGCGAAGTCCAGACGATGCTGGACGCTATGCTGCCGTGTCAAGACGCTGACCTATTGACAACTGACGCCGAGGAATTTGCAGAGCGTGCTGAGGAAGCCCGGCAGCTCGCGCGGCTGCATATCGGCCAGCAGCAGCAGGCAGACGCACGACGCTACAACATCCGCCACAGGGACGTGTCCTACAACCCCGGGGACCAAGTTTGGGTGTGGACCCCCGTTCGCCGTCGTGGTCTCTGTGAAAAACTGCTAAGCCGGTATTTCGGTCCGTATAAAGTGCTCCGCCGCGTCAGTGACGTAAACTACGAAGTTGTTCCGGACACATCATTGCAGACACGGAGTAGGACACAAAGACAACCGAGCTCAGACATAGTTCATGTTGTGCGCATGAAGCCGTACATTGCGCGTCCGTAACTTTTTTTGTTTTCGTTTTTTTGTTTGTTCTCTCATTCCCTTCTTTGTTTCTACTTTTCATTTATCTTTGGGAGATTGCTTCTTCGTTCATTGACTGTGCCGGCGTGACGGCTACTTTTTTTTGTGTACTTTCGCTTTGCCTGCCTTCTTCGTCGTTGTCTTCTACGCCTATTTTTTTTAGCATCGAGGCGATGCTTTTGTTCGGAAGGGGGGATATTGCCACCTGTAGGTAGTGGGTCGAGGGCAAGAGTGGGTCGAGCCCAAGAGAAGAAAGAAGACCGCGCGCCCCCTTCTCTGCTCGAGCCAGCCCCGACGGTCGCGTCTTCCGAGAGCCAGCTGCTCTACGGGTTATTAAACCTTCAAGTCCACTTCTAGAGGCTCGTGACAATATTTACGGCGTCTAAAACGAGCCTTATACCTGTTCTGCAACGCGGCGCGATGCTCCAGAAGTTCTCTTTGTTCCACGACATGCTCAACAGAGAAACTCTAACTGTACTTGAAACGTGCAGTTGCCGGCACCATGCTACTCCGCCCCTGTGTCCGCAGGCATCGTCTCATGCAATTCAGGGAGCCTGAAGTTGACCCAACAACGTGCCTGCGTGCTGCGTGACACGGATATACAGTTCTCAATTCAGGGACTCGATCTTGGGTGTCCGATCACGCAGCAGAAGCGTCTACGGCCGGAACCAGCCAGCCACGATAGCGTTGAGGCAAATGGTGGAGTTGGCCCCGAGCATTGGAAACAACACCAAAGCAGTGCACCTTAAAAGTATAAAGGACATAATTAAATAAACGCGCAATAGCGCTATATGCGATAGCAATTATAGGCGGCCTTTTTCCGTCGCCGTTGCCGTGGTATTCCGTATAAAATCTAACGGCAATAACACCGTCTCCGCACGCCGTATGCTGTATGTATGAGGGAAAGCATGCGAGAGGAGGCGACGAACGTGGCTCAATCTCGCACGCGCAAGGAAGGAAAGCGGGGAGGAAGCGCGCCGTCTTCCGTCGAGCACAGGCCACCGGGGGAGGGAGGGGGCGGCTTTGTACTCCGGCCGAAACTGCACACTGCACGGTTGCGCGCGCCCTCTCTGGAAAGCGATCTCCGTTGAGGGAAACAGAGATCGCTACGTGCGCCGGCGGTTCATACCTTTGTGCGTGCTGCGAGCGAAGGTGACTTCGCTCAATGTTGCTGCCACGCTTCCACACGCCAGCGTTTTGACAGCGAGTGTGCGCGGTCATGGAGTGTTATGTGTTGATGTTCGCCTGTGCGCGCCGACACCAAGCTTGTTAATTTAGTTAGTAAGCGTATGTTTGCAAGTTTATACGGCCGATAAAACTACTATCCTAACTTCGTGTAGCTGTCTACTAATTTGCTATCCCAATCGATACGAGTGAGCAAAGAGTAAAAATACGTCAAAAATGCTCGGATTGACGTTACATTTCTGAGGGAGATTCCTGCGCAAAGTAAATCAATGGCATTGACAAGAGCATTTGGTAAATCTCGGTGTGAGTGGGAATCGAACCCGGGCATCCGGGGTGCGAGACAAGCTCCCTTACCCGACTCCACGGCGGCTTCACGGTTCTGCTTGACTAAACTTGTGTCTAGTTCGTGCGTCACTGCACACGTCACGTCACACTAAAGGTGTGGCCTATAGTGCGCGCGTCATTGGCCAAGTGACGGCGCAGCCAATGCGGAGGAGGTGGCGCCACGACATGAGTATATAAAATGAGTGTATATAATGAAAAGTATTAATGTCCAATTAAACGCTGCTGGGCGGTTTTTCGAGTTACGAACTCTTCGCGGCCAAGCGAGCGCGTTGAGACGCTTGAGGCGTTTTGATTTTGGTGAAAACCATTCCCACACGTAAGCAGTCCCACATTCCCACACGTAAGCAGTCTTAAGAGTCTCTCACGCATTTTTTACGCGCAAGCGTAGGTGCCCCGTCTGTCAAATCGGTGAGCTTATGTTTGTCGCAGCGAAGGAAGCGAGTGCCGGAGGAGGAAGGCGCCTGGAGGGGGAGATGAAGACCGCCGCGTTCGCGCCTTTTCCGTTTGCTATTCAACGCCGCAGTGCTCGCTGTGCATAGTCGCTGCCTCTCTTCTTTGCATGTAAAGCAATATGCGATTTCCTTGTAGCCCACCAGGCGTCGCATCGTCGAGATCAATGTAGCATCTGCGACGACGTTCACGCCGTTTCCGTTTGGGCTTCGATTCTGCGGCGGTCACTATGCATGTTCGCGGCATCCATATGCTTGCGCGTCACCTGCGCTCAGGAAGTGAAACGTCACTGCAAATATTGACACGAAATAAGTTGGCACGTGGTGACACTGGCCCCTTGAGGCGAGAACGACAAAGTTCGTGGTTGCCCGCGCGCTCTCCGAGGTCCAGCCATTATTAAAGGCTGACGTGTTTTTTTGCCTATCTGTTGCTGGCCAACTATTCTAGCTATACTAGCTGAGTGACATTTCTGGTGGAGGTGCTGGGTACGGTCGATGTTAAGATCTCCGGAGCGTACCCCAGACCAAAGCCCGGCGAGTAGTTCGGCCGAGCTTACCCCTGTGCACGTACGTACCAGCCGACGTCTCCAGGGACTCCAGCCACAGCACGGTCTGCTACCCGAACGAAGTAGAATGACGAACCAACCACCTCCTGCCGCTACTGCAGCATCGCACGTGGTCGTCAATCAGATTCGGACGCCGAATCATTTCCACGGGAGTGCTTCAGAGGACGCCGACGACTGGCTTGACCATTTTGACCGGGTCGCCAACGTCAACGACTGGACCCACGAGCGTAAGCTTCGATACGTGTACTTCGCTCTTGAATATTCCGCTAAAATATGGTTTGAGAACCACGAGGCAACACTGACGTCATGGGAAGAATTTCGTCGGCAGTTCCTCAATGCCTTCGCCAGGGCGGACAGGAAGGAGAGGGCGGAGTTAGCAATGGAGTCGAGAATACAAGGCCCGAATGAGCGAGTGACGGCGTACGTAGAAGACATGAATCGGCTCTTCAGACGTGCGGACCCCTCTATGACTGAAGCAAAGAAGGTGCGCCACCTAATGCGCGGCGTCAAAGAGGAAATCTTTGCTGGCCTCATTCGAAATCCGCCGACGACAGTGGCAGAGTTCCACGACGAAACCACCACCATGGAAAAGGGCCCTTCAACAGCGGGCCAGGCAATACAACCGCGACGCCGTGATTTCAAGGGAGCTCTCTGCCGTTACCCTCGGCAACGACGTGGGCGCCTTGCGAGAACTCATCAGGGCTGTCATCAAGGAGGAACTGCAGAAGATGCAGACGACCGCTGCCTCTGTGGGACAACTTTCCATTGCATAAATGGTGCACGCCAAGGTCCGACAGGCCGTCCATGTTCCTTAACAGTACGAGGCACCACAGCAGAGACCGCGCCCTGAAATGAGTTACGCAGAAGCAGTACGCCGTCCACCACCCTCAAGTGCGTATAGCATGGTACACCCCGCTCAGCAATTGGACGTTAGCTTCAGGCCTCGCAGCACACCGCACATCGGCGAAGCAAGAACTAGGAAGAGCGACGTCTGGCGCACCGCAGACTACAAGCCCCTTTGTTACCATTGTGGCGAAGCCGGGCACATCTACAGAATGTGTCCTTATCGTCATGTGGGGCTCCGAGGATTCACCCCAAATGCACCTCGTCCACGACCTGGTGAACGGCCGCCGGAAATAGAGAGTTTCGTCGCGAATCGTCGCAATGGTGATCAATGATGGCACGAGCCCCGTTCGTCGTCTCCTGCTCGTTACAGGTCACCATCACCAAGCCAAGCCTTCTCTCGCGGTGCTCTTAGGCGCCGCTCGCCTAGCCCGGCGGCTCGGGAAAACTGAGTTCAGCGACCTCCGGAGGTGAGGCCGCTGACGTCGACTGTGCGCAAGATCCTCCACTACGACGACAACAACGAAAACAGAACGACGCAGACGTACAGACGCAGTCAAACACCGTACGAGAGGTAATAACGTCGAACATTCCCGTCACCGTATAGACGACGAAGAAATAACAGCGTTAATCGACACTGGAGCGGACACCTCAGTTATGAGCATGGACCTTGCCTGCAAGCTGAAGACAGTTTCTACCGAGTGGACTGGGTCGCAGATTCGCACTGCAGGAGGCCATCTGCTAACCCCGGTGGGAAGATGCACAGCGCGAGTGAGCATTCGTGGGTTTACGTACTTCGGAGATTTCATTATCCTCCCAAGCTGTTCGAGGGACCTAATTCTGGGAATGGACTTTTTGCAGGCTAATGGAGCCGTGATAAACCTACAGAAGTCCCTGGTAACGTTTTCAATGGCGCAGGCCTTAGCAGGGAGCAGCACTGACGACCCGTATGTCAACGCCTTGAGGATTGTCGACGAGAACATCACGGTGCCGCCAAGAAGCAGCGTATTGACCCTCGTAACCTGCGACGCATTCGACGACTATGAGGGTATTGCCGAGGCAAATATCCCGCTGTTGCTCGAAAGACACATCTGCATCGCCCGAGGCCTTGTTCGAATACAAAATAAGTGCTCGCAAGTTTTGTTGACAAACTTCAGCCATGAGTATCAGCACGTCCCTCAAGGTACAGCTGTGGCCTTTCTGAACGACATTGCTGACTTCTCCGACGTCGGCACGTTACAAGTGACTTCACCGGATGCAACAACTCACGCCAGCCTGAGTACCCGCGTCCACGTTAATGCTGACTTAGCAGATGTACAGAAGGATCAGCTACTGGGCCTAGTGACAGAATTCTCTGGCTGTTTTTCCACAGAATCTAAAGTCCAGCGCACCTCCATTACGCAACACCGGATAGTTACAGAGGAGTCGGCGCGGCCTGTTCGTCAGCACCCATACCGCGTGTCACCTATGGAGCGGGAGGCGATTAAGCGTCAAGTTGAAGAAATGCTCAATGATGACGTCATCCAGCCGTCGACAAGTCCGTGGGCGTCGCCTGTCGTACTAGTAAAAAAGAAAGACAACACGCTCCGCTTCTGCGTTGACTACAGACGGCTTAACCGAGTCACCAAACGCGACGTTTACCCCCTGTCATGGATCGATGACGCTTTGGACCGTCTGCGTCATGCTGAGTTCTTTACTTCGTTAGACCTAAAGTCAAGGTACTGGCAAATCGAAGTGGACGAGCGTGACCGTGAAAAAACCGCCTTCGCGACTCCCGACGGGCTATACGAATTTAAAGTCCTGCCTTTCGGTCTCTGTTCCGCTCCTGCTACGTTTCAACGAATGATGGACACTGTACTCGTCGGATTAAAGTGGCAGACGTGTCTAGTGTACCTAGACGACGTTGTTGTGTTTTCCAGCACGTTCGATGAACATCTCACTCGACTACATAGTGTCCTTACCGCAATACGCAAGGCGAAACCTCACCATCAAGCCTGAAAAATGTTACTTTGGCTTCCGGGAACTCAAGTTTTTAGGCCACGTGGTCAGCTCCCAAGGAGTACGACAAGACCCAGAAAAGCTCGCTGCCGTTGCCGAGTTTCCTCACCCTAAAGACAAGAAGGCTGTTCAGCGGTTCCTGGGCCTCTGCGCTTACTACCGCCGTTTCGTTGAAGGCTTCTCGAGGATTGCAGAACCTCTCACGAGACTGACGCGACAAGATGTGCCCTTTGCGTGGACGGAAGACCAAGAGCAGGCCTTCACCGAACTGCGCAAACGCCTTCAATCCGCTCCAGTGCTGGCGCATTTTGATGACACCGCGGCAACTGAAATTCACACAGACGCAAGCAATGTAGGACTCGGGGCTATTCTGGTACAATGGCAAGACGGCGCAGAACGTGTAATTGCGTACGCGAGCCGTAGTCTCACAAAAGCAGAAGCTAATTATTCAACCACCGAAAAAGAATGTTTAGGCCATCAGCAAGTTCCGACCTTACTTATACGGCCGGCCATTTCGAGCGATCAGTGACCACCATTCGCTCTGCTGGCTTGCCAATCTACGAGACCCATCAGGTCGCCTCGCTCGTTGGAGCCTCCGCCTCCAGGAATACGACATGACTGTTGTCTACAGATCGGGCCGTAAGCATAGCGACGCTGACTGCTTGTCACGTTCTCCTATTCCCTTGACATCCTCCGACTTGGAGCTAGATTTGCCGTTTCTTGGTGTCGTCGACGTGGTGCGCATGGCTGAATACCAACGTGCAGACTCTGAACTGCTTCCAGTCATCCGATATCTCGAGGGAGCTGACGTTGTTGTCCCACGCCCACTTTCACGAGGATTGGCATCGTACTGCCTGCGGAACGATGTGCTGTACAAGAAAAATTTCGAGAACAGCCAAGAAACGTTCCTTCTCGTCGTTCCGACGGCGCTGCGCGAGGAAGTTTTACAGGCGTGTTACGACGATCCCTGTGCCGGCCACTTAGGCTTCGCGAGGACATTAGCGCGCATACGGCAGAAATACTATTGGCTACACCTATTTTCGTCGGTTCAGCGCTATGTGCGAACGTGCCGTGACTGTCAGAGGCGTAAAGTCCCACCCGTCAAGGCTGCCGGCCTCCTTCAGCCTTTGGATCCGCCTCCGGCACCGTTCCAGCAAGTCGGAATGGACCTTCTTGGTCCGTTCCCCACGTCTTCCTTGCAAAACAAGTGGATAATCGTGGCAACCGATTATTTAACTCGCTATGCAGAGACAAAAGCTGTGCCGCGCGGAACTGCTGCTGAAGTAGCCAGCTTCTTCGTCCACAACATCGTGCTGCGTCACGGTGCACCCGCTGTGCTCATTACTGATCGCGGTGCAGCGTTTACAGCAGAGTTGTTGCAACAAGTCGTCACGCTGACGCGTACTGACCACCGAAGGACCACTGCCTATCATCCCCAGACTAACGGCTTAACAGAGCGCCTGAACAGAACATTGGCCGACATGCTATCCATGTACATTGATGTGGAACACAAGACATGGGATGAAATTTTGCCATACGTGACGTTTGCTTACAATTCCGCTGTGCAGGAGACCACCGAGTTTACACCATTCGAGCTCGTTTACGGACGTCGCGTTACAACCCCCTTAGACGCCATGCTCCCGGTAGACCACGGAACCACAAGGAATGACACCACTGAAGCGTTCGTCGAGAAAGCAGAGGAAGCTCGTCAGCTTGCTCGGAATCGCATCCGCACCCAGCAGAATACAGACGCCTGCCGTTACAACCGGACCCGACGGAACGTCCAGTACTCACCAGGCGACCGCGTGTGGGTGTGGACACCTATCCGACACCGTGGGCTTTCGGAGAAATTGTTGCGCCGCTATTTCGGCCCCTACGAAGTTGTACGCCGCCTCAGTGATGTGAACTATGAGGTGGTGCCTCAAAGCTCTGATCCTAGTTCGAACCGACGCCGTCCCCGTGCTGAAGTCGTCCACGTAGTACGGATGAAGCCGTACTACGCACGCGAGGGATAAGCAACCCTCACAAACCGCTTCAGCATTGTGTACATTCCTGTATGTTCTTTTTTTTTTCTTTCTATGTTGGCACTCTTGCCCATATTGCTCACCCCATGCCCTTGAAGCAACCGGGTCGGTCGCTTTTGAGAGGGGAGCAATGACACGAAATAAGTTGGCACGTGGTGACACTGGCCCCTTGAGGCGAGAACGACGAAGTTCGTGGTTGCGCGCGCGCTCTCCGAGGTCCAGCCATTATTAAAGGCTGACGTGTTTTTTTGCCTATCTGTTGCTGGCCAACTATTCTAGCTATACTAGCTGGGTGACAATATTTTATTGCGATAGCAATTATATGGACACTTCTACCGGATTTCTGCCGTCGGCGTCGCCGTCGTCGTCGCCGTCGCCGTGAGGTTCCGTATAGATTTCAAGGGCGATAAAACTGTGACCGCGCGCCGTATGCGCGAGCGAAAGCGCGCGGGGGACGCGCGCTATCACGGAGGGCGAAGCCCCCCCCCCCCCTTCCTCCCGCGCACTATCACGGAGAGCGAATGCTCGGCGGAAAACAAACGTGACCATCGCGCGAAAGACCGTGGGGGTATGGGAGGGAGGGAGGCGAGGCGGGGCGGCGCTGTGCTGCGGCACCAAGGCGTATCTTGCCACTCAATCTCCCACGCGAAAGCAACAAAGCGGGAAGAGGGGGGGAGGGGGGGGGGGCAGCTTCTCTTCTGCCAACAACTTCTCCTTTGCGCTTTGCCCGGGGATGCCGGTCGTCCGCACCGTCTCTTATCTCCACACGGCTCTGACCTTTGTATGCGCTGTGCATTCGCCGCTCAGTTTCCGTTGAAGCGGTAGACCGCGCGAACCTGCGCTTGCTGCCAGCGTTTGGACAGTCGTTGGCTGCGGTCATTCAGTGGGATCTATTCATGTTTGCTTGTGCGCGCTGACACCACGATTGTTAATTCAGTTAGTAAGCCAATGTGTCCAAGTTTATGCAGCCGATAAAACTACTATCCCTACTCCGAATAGCTCTCTACTAATTTGCTATCGCAATCGATGCTTCGCCTTTCGGGCGAAACTGCGACATTTTCTGTTTGATTCTTCATGAATTAATTACGGTCACTGGCTGGGGAAGAACGGCCATAAGCCAGTGGTTGTATCCGCTTCAGACACGCCGTCCACATTTCTGGGCGCGACCTATTTTTGCCATTTCTGTGCGCTGGTAGCAAGGAATAGAGCACATCATTAAGCTTAGGGTAAATTCGTCAATATGCTAACCTACATTACAGTGGTAATCGGAGATCACAAGCAGAGGCCTTCGTCCTGCAGTGGACATAAACATAGGCTAATGATGATTATGATGATGACGATACTTCCATTTTAGTTCTCAGTTATATGTATCCTTAAAGTATCGCTTTGGTGAAGGTACCACCGTGTTTTACGTGACGTGTGACGTGGGGCATGTGGGTAGCATCCTCGAAATGTTTTTTTTTTTTTTTAACAGCGAAGCTGTTCTAGCTAACCCTATAATGTGCCGCCTGCTGCCGCAAAACCTCGCCGAGCTATGACATCACTGCGCCGCCTAGCAACCTCCTCGCGGAGCGGCGTGTGCCTCGCCTCCTCTCCGTGCCATGCCCATGTTGCCTTGACATGGGACGTTAAAGGGACACTAAAGTCAAATAAAAAGTCAAGCTAAAGTGATTCTAGAACGTCTAAGGCGTCAATATAATCGGGAACAGAGCTTTAGTAATCGAGATATTGAGGTAAATGCAGGACATGATAAAGACTCCCCAGAGACAATCCGGTACTTACCCGATGACGAAGTTACTCCTAAAAAACATATGTCACTAGTACTCAAGCACTCGTATTAAAAATATTATTTCGTTGGATTATAAGACGGAAGAAAATGCTACTTACCTACTTCTATTAGATTCTTCGAAAAAAAAATACCTTTTTGGCGTTACACTTGATAACGACGCGGGCGGTCAAGAGGTTTCGTTTTCGCTTGACTCTGCACCGCGCTCGCTTTCGAGTTTCAGAAGTTACGTTATTGCGTAGTACTTGCTCATGTAGGAAAAGTTTTTCCTTCCTCCATGAGAGAGAGAGAACAACTTTATTTAAAAATACACCCCAGTCCGGGTGCTATAGACTCCAGTCCGAGTGCTTCCTCCATGACTGAGCTGGTGTTGCTGGCTCGCTAAACTCGAACTAGAATTTGCTAGCAGCTTGAGAGTCGCAACGGCACGCCCAGAAGGTGGCCAGCTTCGTCGCCCGACGTCGCATTGCAGGAGTCCTCGTTGCTTTCGCACTCGGAAGAGCCGGTGTCGAGGCCGCCGTCGTAGTAGGCGGCCTCGACACCGGCTTGATATACGGAGCTTTGGTCAAGGACTCTTGTCTGGGAACGTCGTAAAAAAAAAGCGCGAGGAACACCGTCGTCCGTGGACGCCGACGCGTCACATACCCCACAAGTAGCGCCGGTCGGGCCAGCCAAGCGGCCTCGAATGCACAGCTTCGCTGTTCGACCATCTTCACGGAGTGGAAGGGGCGGTGATTTTTTTTTTCTGTTTATTTTTTTTTTCAAGAATGATGCATGCCGGGTAATCATGAAGCACCGCTGAACAAAATGCCGCCACGTGGTATAGAAATCAGAAATCTAAATGGAATGCGTTTACCTCCTAAGTGACAGGTCTGATAGCCAAGGTAGCGCTTCGGAGTCGAAAAATTTTATAGAAGTCTTCTGAGGCCTTCGTGAGAGTGTGGATGTCAACTAGCGCTTCAATAATCTCGATACACGAGCCCTGAGAGCAAACAAGAGCTGAAGGGGCGGAATTGTTCATGCCTTCCAAATAGTACTAACATTTGGGCTAGTGTTCAAATACTTGAAATAGATGCAAAGTCACAAAATAAAGACAGAAGGAAACACTGAATAAGTCCCATAAGTGCCGGCTGTGCATACATTCTATATTTTATCGCGACAAAGTCGCGTATAACAAAAGCATTCTTCTTTTTGAGCTCCCTTAGTTCGCACCATTGCACCTTTAACGTTAAGCTTTTCGAGCCGCTCGCGCATTTGTGCACATGAATGAGTGTTTCAATACTTTCAAGCCGGAAGCTACCTCGCACGAAGAGGAATGAATGCTGGTGTTTCATCATCAGCATCAGCCTATATTTATATCCACTCCAGTACGAAGGCCTCTGCCTGTGATCTCCAATTACCCCTCTCTTGCGCTATCTGATGCTAACTTGTGCCTGCAAATTTGCTAATTTAATCATCCCACCTAGTTTCTTGCTGTCCTCGACAGCACTTTCCTTCCCTTGGCAACCATTGTGAAACTCTAAGGGTCCACCGGTTATCTACCCTACGCATTACATGGCCTGCCCAGCTCCATTTTTTAACTAATGTCAACTAGAATATCGGCCATCCCCGTTTGCTCTCTGGTCCACACCACTCTATTCCTGTCTCTGAACATTACGCCTAACATATTTAGTTCCGTCGCTTGTTGCGCCATATTAACTTGTTCTCGAGCTTCTTAAATTCCACCTTTGTGCTCCATATGTTAGCGCCGGTAGAATCCAATGATTGTACACTTTTCTTTCCAACGACAGAGGTAAGCTGCTTTAAGGTTTTTTTCAATGCCTGCCGTATTCCCTCCAACCCATTTGTATTCTTTTCATTTCGTTCCCAGGATCAGGGTCCCCTGTGAGTAATTGACCTAGACAAATGTACTCCTGTACATAGCCTAGAGGCTGACATGACGATCCTGAATTCTTATTCTATTATCAGGCTATTGAGAATTATCGTTGTCTTCTGTATATTGATATTCAATCCCACTCTTACACTTTCTGAATTAAGGTCTTCAGTCATGTCGTAATTTCTCCGCAGTGATGCTGAACAGGACAATGGCATCTGCAAATCGAAGGTTTCTGTGATATCCGCCGCTGATCATCACTCATAAGCCTTCTCAGAGTAATGCATGAATACTTCCTCTAAGATGCAGTAAATAGCATTGGAGAGATTTTGCCTCCTTGCCTGACACCTTACTTGATAGGTAAATTTCTACTTCCGGAGAAACAAGGTAGCTGTGGAATCATTCTAGATATTCCCAATATATTCACGTATGCCTCTTGTACTCCTTGATTACGCAATGTTTGACTGCTGGTATCTCTACGGAATCAAATGCCTTTTCACTATAGAAGCCATATACAGAGGTTGATTGTACTCCGCAAATTTCGCGATTGCCTGATTGATGACATGAATGTCATCCATTATAGAATATCCCATCCTGAAGCCAGCCTGTTCCCTTGGTTGATTAAAGTAAAGTGTTGCCCTGATTCTAGCGGAAATTATATTGGTGAATATGTTGTACAATATTGAAAGTAGGCTAATCGGACTACAGTTCGTCAATTCTTTCACGTCTCCCTTCCTATAGGTAAGTGTAAGCTTGGCATTCTTCTAATTTTTTGGTACACTCGAAGTCGTGAGGCATTGCTTATAAAAAAAGCCCCAAGCTTCTCAAGCATTATATCTCCGCCACCTTTGATTAAATCGACTGTTATTATAGGGCAACCTTGGTTGGAATTGTTGGGTTTCTTCTATCAGTGGCTCATGCCTACAACGGATGTAGAAATAGATGTGCATGTACATCCTTGGGATGTACTGGCACTTACCCACTCTGGGAGACTGGCGCAGAACCGAATAGGTCGAAATAAAATGTTCAAAAGAGTGCAAAATTTTATACTGGATAAGTTAGAATCTGAAGATAGAGATAAAATCCGGCACGATTTTGTAAATAATTAATATTTTACCATAATCATAAAAATAAGGCAACTCAAGTAGGATTGGCCAAAAACTGGCACAGCGCCTTCATCCTCTTCTTATTGCAGTGCTCACGGTGCACGAGAGCAGGTGACGCGCGCTCACGACTGCTGCCGCGAGCAAGTTCAGCGAGCCGTCGTTCCTAATTGCGGATTCCGAAGCGCTCGAAGAAAGACGCCAAATCAGAAGAAACGCAGTGGTTCCACGTCACACCACGGCTTTCAGCAATCCCCGAGCGTCCCAGTGGACGGCCACGCGAGATCGACCTGCGCCGAGTGGGTTTCAACGCACCAAATTTCAAGCAAATCTTTGGGACCCGTTCACCCTTCCGCAAACGCGGCCTCAGGCAATGGGCCCACATCCTCCAATAGAGCTCACGATGTAGTGCTGCCTTGAGCAGTACTACCAGTCGATTCCTGCAGCTCTTCCAACGACAATCGCGCCTGCTCTTGAACAAGGCGTGATGTCCTCGAAGTTCTCGGCGTGCCGCGACAACATCGAGTGGAAAGCGACCTCGGACGAGCAGCTGGCGGCGCTCACCATCCCACCACTGGTCCCGCAGCCAACGCTGTCAGGTGACACGGCGCAGACCTGCCTTGCCTTCTGCTGACGTGTCGGCTGTGTCTGCGTGCTGCGTGACCGGGCCGAGGCGCACTTCTGCTGCTGACGTCAGCTGGAAGGCTTGATCGGGCAGCAGCGGTCTCCAGCCTCCAGCACGTCATCTCGGTTTCGGCGGCAGATGCATGTATAGCTGCATTTTGATCCCACCAAATGGTGTTGCGGCTAGTCACGCATGTGACTTCAATTCATAGGCCTAGTGCCATATCATTCATGAACTATTGCACACCCATCAGTGCGAAATAAACGCGCACCAGCGCTATGTATTAAGTTGCCCACTTCCTTAGCAAGTGTTCAATGCAACATGGCTGCCTGTCCATTGGTATGTGTTTGATTGTTTTACTGTGCAAAACAGTGATTCAAGCCCGCAGTTGACAGGGGGTTTGCACTTACAGCGCCCTGCTGCTGAACGCCTGCTTTGACGACACCACTTCGCCTTCGTACCGCCTTCTTTTATACGTGAATTCATAGTTTGTATAGTGCTCCCCAAGTATCTCAAACATTTACACACAGGGGCGCACTGGCAATTATGTGAAAGACCAACTGTTCAATTATTTTCTGTCCTTTGGCAGCCGCACTCGCATGCTTCCACAGTGCACAAGGAGAGAGAGAGAGAGAGAGAAGACGCTTATATCACAAGGATGGCTCAATGCCCTAAACGGGGTTAAGGGTGAGAATCAAAATAATATAACATGAACAATTAAATTAGGTCGAAGTGAAACGTTCCTGCGGAACTCATCTTCCGATGACTGTAGATGTTAACGCGATTAGCATTCGAGCAAAGTAGCGACACAACGTATCGCTGAATGCACAGAGAGAGAGAGAATAAACTTTAATAAAAAGAGCGCGCGAGCGTAGGAAGCTCCCCCGCTCTGCAGTGGGTGGTCCCCTCAGTCCAGGAGTCCAGCGGCCTTAGCTGCCCTTCTCGCTCGGTTGACCAGGTTGAGCTGGTCCGTCGAGTCGGAGCTGGACAGCGCTGCCTCCCATTGCCGTGTGGTGGGGTGTGTTATGGGTGTTAGCTGTGGTGTGTTTGCGCAAGCCCATACCATGTGGTAAAGTGTTGCACATTGATTACAGTGTGGACATTTATAGGAATACGGCGCAGGGTGTATGGCGTGGTAAATGCACAGATATTTAGAATATGTAGTGTTCATTCTGAGAGCTCCATTGCTTCGGCTATTTCCGACATACACTTTCCTCGGGCGTCAGCCTACTTGCTCGTCACTTGCTCGTCAGGTTCTATTTGATGGCATGACGACGACTATATCACCAAGACGCAGTGAGGACGATTGAATGACGAATAAGAAATGACGTGAATGCAACGATTACGACACCACGCCGACAATGGTGTCACGATTCTGAAATGATGGTTTTGGTATAACGTGAAAGCGCGACGAAAACGCCATGAGGACAATGGGATGAAGACGATGACATGCCGATGACGTAATCATGAGAATCAGACGGAGAAGCTGGATTGACGATGATGTGACGACTACCACAGCATCACGACGGCGGTAGAACAACAGGTGTATGACAAAGACTGTATGATGACAACGGCGTCAGAACAGTGACATAATCACGATATAATGGCTGACGGCAGGATTACAATGGAATGACGAATGAACGACGTCATTGAAGCAACGAAGACGTTATGACGACGACTGAATGGCGACAATCAATCACGATCACAAATCGGAACTGTGAACACGGGGCCTCCGTAAATTCGACACCGAAATTAGGTTTCCTAAACGACTGAAACTCCAGCGCTACGACGCATGTTTAGCGCGCATTTCGTGCTCACATGGCGCAGCATTCACCCAGCGCTATGCACAAGATGCTGATTTCGCGGTGGTGTCCTTATGGGTAAATGTCCTTCACGTCTGTGTAATGAGCGACCATCCTGTAGTTAATAGACTGTACTTTTGGTCAGGTTACCGTAGATGAGGTAATCCTTGTTCGCGTGTGTCCGTGTGCGTATCGTGCTTTTCGTGATATATTCCTCTTTATTCTCCTTTTTTGTTGTTGCTTTAGTGACGCACTAAGCTTGAATACGCTTGAGCGTTGATGACGCAGCCTACCTTCTACATCTAAGTAAAAGCGTACTTCATTGGCCGTGTAAACTTCATCGCCTGTGTAAACTTCATCGGCCGTGTAAACTTCATCGGCCGTGTAAACTTCATCGGCTGTATAAACAGCCCATACTGCGACCGCTGCCATGTACCAGAGACGCTAGCGCATATATTTTGCTTCCACCCATACTATAGACAGGATCGAAGAGCGTTAGCTCCTTGTATGACAAAAGTGTATGTCAGGAAATTATCAGAGCACTTCATTTGAACCCTTCGCCTCATGCAAGATCTGCAATGCCAGTACCACGGCCGCTGGATAAAAAAAAGGTGCGGCCTGCAGCGCCCGACGCGGCAGGCCGCACCTTTTTTTTTTTTTTATCCAGCGGCCATGCCAATATTATCCATCCTTCCATTTTTACGACACAGGGCTAGCCTCGATAGCTTAAATAGGCTGATGTGTTGACGACTTGCATCACTGCAACAATGTTATTAGTGTGGTACCACTCATACTGACACTCCAAGCGAATTTTCTCTTGAAAATCATTCCTACCTCTTTCATACCCGTTTCTCCTTCCCCACTGCAGAGTGGAAGTACAGTGTACTAGAAGGGTAGTGGAAGGTTACAGCGCACAAGCACAGGCGGTCCTCCCGGCATTTCGTAAAATAGCTGAACTAAACAAAAATTTAAGTTTTTCCAGCGAAGGTGTGTATGGCTAGCCGATTCGTCCATCTGTCGCCTGTAAGCAGAAACTATCGTCATAAGCAATGGCTCGAGCGTCGTCGGCTTCTTCCGCAGCTGGCTTCTTGGCGAACGCGCTCGTGCCACGGCTCCTGCGTTCGTCGTCATCATCTTCTTCCACAGATGCATCCGTTGCCGCTCATCATTCCAGCGTAGAATTTCACTTCTGTCGTTGTAAAGAGGCCGAGTATACGGCGATATGAGCCAATGCTTAAGGGGCTATGAGCCATTCATTGTCTCACTTGACGGACAGATTTAATTTTGAAGCAGTTAAATTTTGAAGAATCGCAAGCGGCAATGCGAGAACGGAGGACTGCTGGCATACCGTCAGTTACGTCGTTTTCTCTGTCCCAGCCGAACGTGTGCGTAACCTCATTAAGAACACACAGACGTAACCAATAATTGAGAAAGACTTTAAGTCACCGCCGGGATTAACCCAGTATTAAACACCGAGGCCGAACGTTTCAGCTTCGCTGGTGAACCATCTGTACGGAGTGCTTGGGCGGTGATTTTCTCCATCTCAACTCCACAGGCTACGGTCTGAAAAACGTGATGCACCGCACATATGCGTACCCATAACTCGAATATCTGCTATGCCCGTTTGCTCTCGGATCCACACCGTTTTCTTCCAGTCTCTGAACGTCACGCCTAACATTTTTCGTTCCATCGCTCGTTGCGCGATATTTAACTTGTCCTCGAGCTCCTCTGTTAAATTCCAAGTTTGTGCCCCATATGTTAGCACCGATAGAATGCAATGATTGTACTCTTTTCTTTCCAACGACAGTGGTAAGCTCCCAGTCAGGATTTGGTAATGTCCACCGTATTCCGTGCAACCCATTTTAATTTTTCTTTTCATTTCGTTCTCGTGATCAGCGTCTCCTGTGAGTAATTGACCGAGATAAATGTACTCCTGTACTGACTGACGGCTGACTACGAGGCTGACTGACGATCCTGAATTCTTGTTCCATTACCAGGAAGGAGAAGAAAACATTATCTTTATCTTCTGCATAACAATATTCAACCCAACTCTTTCACTTTCTCGATTAAGGTCTTCAATCATAGTCTGTAGTTTGTCCCCAGTGTTGCTGAACAGGACACTGTCATCTGCAAATCGACGGTTTCTGAGATATCCGCCACTGATCATCACTCATAAGCCTTCTCAGAGTAATAGCCAGAATAATTCTTCTAAGCATGCAGTGAATACTATTGGAGAGATTGTGCTTTCTTGCCTGGCGCCTTACTTGATAGGTAACTTTCTACTTGCGGAGAACCAAGGTAGTTGTGGAATATTTGCAGATAATTCCCGAAATATTCACGTATGCCTCCTCTACTCCTTGATTACGCAATGTTTTTATGACTGCTGGTATCTCTACTGAATAAAATGCAGTTTCTTAATCTATAAAAGCCATATACAGATGTTGAATGTACTCCGCAGATTTCTCAATTGCATGATTGATGACATGTAATGTAATCTATTATAGAATATCCCTTCCTGAAGCTAGCCTGTTCTCTTCAAGTGTCATGTGTTGCCCTGATTCTATTGAAAATTATATTATTGAATATTTTATACAATACTGAAAGCCCGCTAACGGAACTACAGTTCTTCCATTCCTTAACGTGTCCCTTCTTATGGATAAATGTAACGCTGGCATTCTACCAGCTCTTTGGTACACTCGAAGTCATGAGGTATTGCGTACAAAAAGCCCCCCGTTTTTCAAGCATGATATCTCCTCCACCTTTGAGAAAATCGACGGTTATTACACTGCAGCTTCGTTGGTTTGGTTGGATTTGTTCTATGAGTGACTCATACCTATGTAGATCTAGATGTACATGTAGATCCTTGGAATATATTGGCCTGTACACACTCTGGGTGATTGGCCAAGAACTGGGTAGGTCGATATAAAATGTCCAATAGAGTGTAAAATCTTATACTGACTAATTTAGAATCCGAAGACAGAAATAAAAGCCTGCATGATTTTGCAAATAATGAAAATTTTACCATAACCTTAAAAATAAGACAATTCTAGGAGGATTGGCCAAAAACTCGCGCAGAGCCTTCGTCCTCTTCTTACTGCAGTGCTCACGGTACACGAGAGCGGGTGGCGCACGCTCACGAGGGCTGCCGCGTGCAAGTTCAGCGAGCCGTCGTTCCAAATCGTGGATTCCGAAGCTCTCGAAAAAGGACGCCAGATGAGAAGAAACGCAGTGCCTCTACGTCACACCACGGCTTTCATGCAATCCCCGAGCGCCCGGGTGGATGGCCACGCGAGATCGAGCTGCTCCGATCGGGTTTCAACGCACCAAATCTCGAGCAAGCCTTCGGGTCCAGTCCACCCTTCCGCCACCGGGGTCTCGGGCAACAGGCCTACAGCCTCCAATGGAGCTCACGGTTCCGTGCTGCCATGGCCAGTACTACCAGTCGATTCCTACAGCTCTTCCAACGGTGATCGCACCTGTTCATGAACAAGCCGTGATGTCCTCGAAGTTCTCGGCGTGCCGCGACAACATCGAGTGGGAAGCGACCTCGGACGAGCAGCTTGCGGCACTCACCGTCCCACCATTGGTCCCGCAGCCGCCGCTGTCAGGTGACACAGCGCAGTCCTGCCTCGCCTTTTGCTGACGTGTCGACAGTGTCTGCGTGCTGCGTGACCGGACCAAGGCACACTTCTGCTAGCGGACGTCAGCCGGAAGGCGGGATCGTTCAGTAGCAGCCTCCCGCCTACAGCACGTCATTTCCGTGCAGGCTGTAGATGCACGTAGGGCTGAATTTTGACCCCTCCTAATGGTGTTACGGCTAGTAACGCAGGTGATTGAAATTCATAGGCGTAGCGTCATATCATTAATGAACTATTGTACACCCATCAGGGCGAAATAAACGCGCACCAGCGCTATGCATTAAGTTGTCCACTTCTTTAGCATGTGTTCAATGCACCATGGCTGCCTGCCCATTAGTGTTGAACGCGAAGGTTTCTTTACCACATGTTTGTTTTACCGCACAATAGACTGACTCAAGCGCTCAGTTGACAAGGGGCTTGCAAATATTTCACCCTGCTGCTGAAGGCCTGTTTGAGTACATCTGTTCGCCTTCTTGCCGCCTTCTCTTATACGTGAATTCGTAGTTTTGTGTACTGCTCACCAAGTATCTGAAACACTTAAACACAAGAGGCGACAGGCAATTATGTTAAAGACCACCTGTTCAAGTTTTTCTCACTTCGGGAGCCACACTCGTCTGCTTCCACAATACATACGGAGAGTGAGAGAATGAACTTGTAACGCAAGGATGGCTCAGTGGTCTAAGATGGAGCTCGGTTTAGTGTTGCGTATGATTGAATGCATCAAAATGAATAATTTAAAAAAAGCGATACATTCCTGTATGGGGTTCTTTAACGTGCACTACAACGCAAGCACATGGGCTCTTTTGCATTTCGGCTCCATCGAAATGCGGCCGCCGGGGCCGGGATGATAACAATGCTCGGATTGATGTCACATTTCTCCGGGAGGTTACTGTAAACGAAGTAACTTAGTGGCCTTGAAAATAAAATTTGGTACACTTCAGTCAGTGTGGGAGTCGACCCCGGGCCTCCGGGGTGCGAGACGAACACGCTTCCCCGAAGGCAAGGCTGCTCCACGGTTCTGGCTGACTAAAGGTGTGCCTAGTGCGTGCGTGATTGCACACGTCACGTCGAAGCCATATCGCTGACTAAAGGTGTGGTCTAGTGCGTGCACTAACATGCTTCACTTTAGGTACTACGTTAAGTGTTCATATGTGGCGTTCAGGAGGCCGCCTTAGTGACGCACGTGTACTTCCCATTACGGCTCGTTATGTCTTGCAAGAAGTATAGCCCCGATTGTATAACTTAATGCATTAGTAGTATGTCTTACAAAGAAGTCCAACTCCGATTGTATACCTTCATGGATTGCCAATTGTGGAGCAGGCTTTCGCCTTGTTGTGTTACGAGAGCGTAACACCTGCCGAACTTTTTTTTTCTCGAGGCACTCATTGTGCCCTCCGACGCATTGCGCAAGTCTCAGCGGCAACATGAGGCACTGCAGGAATCCGACGCTACCAACGCAGATGCGGTTAATCAAATCCAAATTAATTGAGGCTCAAATATATTTGCAGACGGAGTGGCTTGCGAACTATGGACGTAATATCAGCTATATAGTGTCCTTTGGAGATCGAAATAAACGCGCTATCGTGCTTTATTGCAAGGTTGGCGAAATCCGTTTGCATGTGTTTTAATTAGCCGCTGAGGATGTGCATTCCCCTCATGTTTGTTGCCCTTCGTGCATCGTAGTCGCGCACAACCCATACTGCCGCCGTTATTTTTTCTTGGCTTCCGGTAAAAGATGGAATTGCCCCCCGTTGCACGGCTGATGCTTGTCGTCGCCTCGCCGCTCTGCACTATACGTATATATATATATATATATATATATATATATATATATATATATATATTACAGGTGGCCACTGCGGAAGTGGTGTTTCTGAAACCATTACACGAGCAGAGTATAGGAGGTGATGACGATTACGATGATGTGGATCATTATAGTTATTTATGACGACTCTAATCACGTCTCTAGTGTGTTTTTATTGCTTGATTGTTCGTTCTCTTTGTGTTTTGGTGGACGCACTTTTCATTACCTCCAGTGTGGTCAATGCCCCTAGTGGATACGTGCCATATTCTGAGGCACTAACAGCTGCGGCGCATACACACACTCTGGGGGATCGGCCGAGAAAAGTTCGAAGTAAATGAGTGTACTTTAAGTTTTTATAAAAAATCTGTGAAGCTTTTGGTGAATGAAATAGGGCAACAACTTATTTGTAACATGCTTGCTTGTTTTCGTACAAGGAAGTAATGAAAAAAAAAAAAAAAACGGGTGGTGCCCAGTGTCCGGATTTTCTTCCTTCTTTCATTTTTCTTTCTGTCTTTCTTTCTTCCTTAAAACTGCACGCTCGTGCACGCGAGCTGCCGCAACACTACATAATTGCCAAAATCAACAAGTTTAAGATGTATTGCAAGTAATGACAAGAACGGATTATTTATTTGCCCGACGCATAATCCAAAGACGTGCTTGGATACATGGATGCATGGGAGGTTCCTTGTTTTAACAGAGTACTAGGTTTGGCGAGTTGGTGCATACTTACTTCGGCGTACTGTGGCGCAATGTATGTTCCTCGTGGGGGAAAAAATGAGACAAAAAAGAGCACCAGCTTTTTTTTTTACTTGTACTTAAATGTATTTCAGAAGGCAACAGCTAATATATAAGCTGAGTTAGGATACGCAGTGTAAACCATACTAGTACGGCAGACGCAGAGAGTATATCAGAGAGACGTAACCAAAAAACTATATTCCCTCGGATTATAGTATATTCCCTAGTATTATAGTATATTCCCTCGAATTATAGTATTGAATCTTCACTCAGCCTATACATTGGGTGTCGCGCCCTCAAACGCTGACGCCTGGTGGCACGTCTCCTCCATCACGACTACCAACGTCGATGACCATGAGCAACCGTCGTGCATATGGAAGCTGCACTACGCTGCACACGCTAGCACAACGCGAAAGACGAAGCACGTAACTGACACACTAATACAACGCGCAAGACAAAGCACGTAACTGAATCGTCACCGAGTCAAATCAGCGCGTACAGCACGTCGTAATTGCAGCCTCCGCGATCAACTTCAGAAACATTTTCAGAGCTAATTGCAGAGGCCACGCTCCGCTGTGCTGAGTACGGTGAACGCCACTACCAACGCCACCTAGGTGGCGTTGGTAGTGCTTCTTGATGCCAGCGTCCCTTCGAATGCTGGCATCGAGGCGTCGTAGTGGTGAGACCACCGAAGCGTTCACTGTCGGTGCGCGTTAGTGTCATAATGCAGTACTTCTCTTTTCTGCTCGTAGGCGGCGGCACCGCCCCGAACAAGAGCGCGGGTACACGGAGGAGTGTTAGATATATAAGGCGCGTCTGTGTAGCTCTCTGCAAATGCGTTTAAAAACTGAGTTTTTTCTTTCTTTTTTAATGGCGCTATTTCTGTCTGCTTGTTTTTTCCACTGGTTTTATACTTTGCGCCACAGTTCATCCGAATAATGCTCCTTCTCACTGTAGTTAACAAAAAATTGTTGCAGTTTCACCCGAAAGGCGAAGCATCAATTGCGATAGCAAATTAGTAGAGAGCTATACGGAGTAAGAATAGTAGTTTTATCAGCTGTGTAAACTTGGACATGCAGCAGCACCAGCAACGCGCAGAACTGTTGTCGAAGCCGTCGGTGTTTTGCCCGCGTTCGCGCCGAACGCGCGCAGCGTTGGTGACTGTTGGCGGTGCCTCTGGGGGCGGCTCGGATGTTTTCGACGAGATCAGAATGGGACACTCGTCGAGCATCATCTTACCCACCTTCTCGCCTCGCAACGTTTTTATATAATATAAATACGCATTTTGTGCCGCAGCTAAACATCGCCTCCCCTCCCTCCCTGCTGTCCCCCCACGGCATTTCACGCGACGGAAGAAGTCGCGTTTGCTTTTAACGGAGGAAACAGAGACAGCCCTTCAGGGAGCACGGCGCAGAACGCGCGTTTGCTCCCCGTGGAAGCGCGCGTCCCTCGAGCCCTTTCACTCGCACGTATACAGCGTCCGGAGCGCGGCGACGATTTCATCGCAGTTGACGTCATACGGAACCTCACGGGCATAGAGTTTCACACTATAGGTGTTATAGTCAGAAACTCTATGCTCACGGTGATGACGACGGCGACGGCGACGCCGACAGCAGAAATCCGCTTTGGGGTGTCCATATAATTGATATCGCAAGAGTAGAACGCGATAGTATTCAAAGATCCCTAGCTGCTTCTCCCGCTTACCGGCAACTGCAGCTTATGTAACCGTAACGTTTACCGAGAAACGCTTCCAGTGAACGCTATGCACGAAGGCGAGCTTTATGGTAGAAAACCGGCCTCTCGCGTGGGCTGATCCCGGAGTAGTCCCCAGCCGCGCCAAAAAAAAAATGTCGCAGTTTCACCTGAAAGGCGAAGCATCAATTGCGATAGCAAACTTGTAGAGAGCTTTACGGAGTAATGATATTAGCTTTATCAGCTGTATAAACTTGGACATGCAGCAGCATCGGCAACACGCAGAACTGTTGTCGACGCCATCGGCGTTTTGCCCGCGTTAGCTCAAAATGCGTGCGGCGTTGGTGACTGTTACCGGAGCCTCTGATATAAATAGGCACTTGGTGCCGCAGCTAAACGTCGCCTCCCTTCCCTCCCCCACGGCCTCTCGCGCGTATGAAGAAGGCGCGTTTGCTCTACATACATGGTGATTGTAAAGGAGAAAAGAGACGCCTACTTCTGCAGCCCTTAAGCGAGCACGGCGCAGAACGCGCGTTTGTTCTCCGCCGTGCGTTCACTCCCCGTGAAAGACGCGCCCCTCGCGCCCTTTCACTCGCACATACAGCGTTCGGCGCGCGGCGACGATTTCATCTCCAAATGACGTCATACGGAACCTCACGGCGACGGCGACGGCGACGCCGACGGCAGAAATCTGCTTTTGAGTGTCCATATAATTGCTATCGCAATAAAACAACATTTTCAGGTTTATGTTATTGTTTCACACTTTAATATAGCAGTCTGAGAAGAATTAACATAAAAGGCATGCGCTGTCGGTCCTTTGTTTCATGACATTTGTTTTTGCGCTGTCATTCTCAAAATTCTGAGGAATAACTTTGTCAAGAATGTAAGACAACGTATAAGCAACTTTAGTGATAGAATGGTAGGGCAAAATAACCCGCATATGCCATAGCCTCCTGAGACCCGGACACAACAACGGGACATAATCGCTCTTCACGGTAGTTTTTATTGCCTACTGTTATGTCATGAACTTGAAAAAACATTTTTAAAATTTCAATAGTGTAGCACCACTGTAGGATGACGTGACAGCGGCCGTACGAGCCGTGCCGTCGTCCCTACTCAAAATGGCGAAGGTGGTGAGCCGAGCGGCGGCTGCGACGACCAGCGTTGCTAGCTTCTAGAACGACACTGGGCGTGCCGAGCTTGCGCTTCGAGCACGCGCTGTGCTTCTTAATTTTTCCACTTCTTTGACAGCCGGCGCTAAGGCACCGGCTAAGAGCGCCGACCAAAGGGCCCCGCGTTGCGGCGTCGGTGGGCGCTATACTACCACGGATAGATGCCAAAAGCTCCGCCTCCATGTACGTGAAAAAAAAATGACTTTCTCCATAATCTCCTCATGTAAGCTGTGGTAAAAACTGCATTTCATTGTTTGTACGCTGAGATGAAGATGGAACTACGTGTAGTACATTGCCATATTGCTGCCGCGTCTGGTATTTTCACGAAATCTCGGTGACTTCGACATACGCCTCGAAGTCTTTCGGCCGTGTGGGACGACACAGAGGTCTAGACCAATTTATTGTCAAATTTCTCGAAAGCGGATGACAAGAATATGAGTAAACCACTTCTTTACAGTAGTTACACATGCACCGTTATTCACACCCCGAGTGAATATTTTGCGTAATCACTTCCGAGTGAATTTCGAAAAAAAAAAGTGGAAGGCAATGTGCAATGTATTGTACAAGGGGTCTCAGGAGGATATAGCAAGGCGTTGCATATACATACGAGTTGCTACCCAAAAGGGAATTTCAAACGCACGGGCAAACTGAATGTGATACACATTTCTGCCGCTAGATGTGTCTAGCAATATGCCTTGCGGATCAGTGTGCTGGTCTACTTGCATCTAAGATGAAAATACTGTTTTGCGAAGTGTTGTTTTGCAACGCAATGTTTCACTGATTCGGTACATTTCTTAACAACCTATATGACAGACTTCAACAAGCGAAGAATTCGCATCAAGTTTTGTTTTAAACTTGGCAAAACTGCGGCAGAAAGTCATAGCTTGCTAGAAGACACTTTTGAAGTCGACGCCATGAGCCAAATCAGGGCATTCTTATGGCATAAATGCTTCAAAGATGGTCGAATGTGTGTTGACGACGACGAAAGTTTTCAAGGCCCGTCAGCGAGCACAACCCCGGAAACGATAGCGGAAGCTCGTAAGGCTATCCTTGGAAATCACAAGCTAACTATAAAGGATGTCTGCGACACTGTAGGGCAGTTGTACGGCACAGTTCAGCGAATTTTGTCGCATGTTTTGAACACGAGGCGCATTTCTGCAAAATTCGTGCCAAGACTGCTCAGTGACGAACAGAAGCTGCACCGTGATTCTGTCTGCACGGAACTGAAGCAACAAGTCAGACAATCCCACATTCCTATCCAGTGTAATAACCGGGGATGAGACAGTCGTCGTAATGGAAGTCGCCCAATTCCCAGCGACCGCGAAAGCCACGTCAAGTTTGTGGGAATGTGAAGTCCATGACGCCATGCTCACTGTTTTTTTTTTTTTTTACCTACATGGAATTGTCCGCAAGGAATTGTTACCTCCTTGACAAACCGTGAATAGCGAGCTTTATGGTGATGTTACGAGGTGCTTAAGAAACAGCATTCGTCGAAAGCGTCCGGAGGAGTGGAAGAACAACTGGCTTCTTCATCACGACAATGCGCCCGCTCACACATCACTCGTTCTTCGACAGTTCCTAACTTCCAAACAAATCACAGTGTTTCTGCACCCACGCTATTCGCCTGACCTCACCCCTTGTGACTTTTTCTTGTTCCTAAAATTGAAGTTGAGGCTGAAAGGACGTCGGTTTCACACTGTTGAAGTGATCCAGTCGGAATCGCAGGCGGTTCTCAACACACTGTCGCCTAGAGAGCTCCACGAACGCATGAAATCGCGGCAGAAAAGCGGGGATCGGTGTATACATGCTGAAGGGGACTACTTTGAAGGAGACAGCGCTGATTAGGCGTTATTGTGAACACTTTCTTTTTTACGACTGAATTCCTGAAACGTTTGGGTAGCACCTCGTGTACCTAAATGTATAAGGACATTTTCGCTCACGGATAACTACGCCGACACCCACCACATTTTTTGCGACATGGGGCCCTTAACGCTGTCGCTTTAATATGCGCGTAGTAAGAGGGGAATAACGCGCGCGTTCTTTTCTTCCTTCGAGAAATAGCTGCAGGCTCGATTACCATACATCCCCTTGACTTAAGTGCGGTCGCATAACATGAGCCTTGACAGAACGTATGTTGTCACATTGTCTTGACGAAGCAGGCAGGCAGACAGGCAAAGGAGCTAGGACACACGACAGCCTTAAACTGTATTAGAGCTTACATGCACTAAAAGTGAATAGTTTCTTGAAAGGTTTTCTGCCAAAAATAGATTCTCCTGGCATACCGAAGTTCGCAAGCTAGATATATATTTTCGTAATAAGAAATAATTAACAAATTTCCTGGTAATAACTCTCAAACCACCATCGCACTAACAAAGAACACTCCTCTCCGGCTTTCTTGATTAAATACAGTCTTTCTCTCTGTTCCCGGCTTACATAGTACGCAAAAAATTGTGAGAATGTAGGGTCTGGGGAATATCACAGAACCAACTACTACATATGCATTTCCGAACTGCGGACGTCAGCCAGACAGACCTTTGCTCAGTGTCTGTGTTCCGAAGAAAGTTTATTGATGCACGGAAGTTGAACATCACCAAGGACAGCGGTACCTTCATTTCACTAACAGTCTACTAGAACGGCGCATTGTGCTATGTTACATACGAGGCCAAGAAAATTAAGGTAGCTAGCTTCATAGGGTTAATTGTCTGCTACCTGGGCGCCACTTATACGGCCACAGGCACAACACCGCATCGTGAATGAGCCCTGTGCCGGTGTCTTTCCCAGGGCTGCTATGCATTCTATGCAACTTGCGAAGCAATCCTTGTGCAACCATAGCAATTCCTCAGATCACCACATCCTTTTTTTTCTTCTTTTTCACTCTTTCTCGACTACCTCCGTTTAATTACGCCGAACCGAAGGTAAGGAGATAAGCGGTTCCTAATCTGTACGCAGGTTACGCACTCGGGCGGAAGAGGGGACGTAGACTGAGGTAATGAGGCTCAGCGAGGTCGACCTATATTAGGGCCTCTGCTGCGAAAGTGTTGGCGTTGGAAGCGTCGCTTGTTTATAAAGTGGGAGCACTATACCGACAAATCATGCTAGCAGCGTGCAGCTGTAGTGCGCCAAATAAAAATAACGACTCTTCTGCAAATTGCACGAACGCGCTCGCGTTAATGAAGCCTCTGTGACCCCTTTGCGAATATTCACGTGAGCAGCTTGTCGTAAAGCGGCAGCCCTGTTCTGCTACAGTCTACTGCAGACGCTGAAGCGAGGTTAAACAATGAATGGCGGTAGTTTATAGAGGCTGTGCATGTGTGCGTCGACAGCACTTGCGTCATGGATGCGCTTGGACACATACTTCTGATGTCGCGAATGGCGGGGCTCCCGTGAGTGTCGCAAGCAAGGGAGATGGTTACCTCCACGTTGCGACAGGTGTGATTAAGCTTCCGGGTGTGAATATGCAAATACGGTAAACTGTAAAGTGGGGAGTGTGGTCACAAGGCAAAATCTATTGTGGGGCGTGATTCTCACATGCTCTATCTGTCGGTAGTTATCCCCCAGGAAAGAAAAAAAATGGAGGACGGATAAGCTTCGCCGATAAGAGTAGAACGCGATAGCGTTATTAGGACCCGTTCGCATCGCATCGTTCGCATACGGCAAGTAGGCTTCATTCACTGCTACACTGAACGCGGGAAAGCCAGCTTACAAAGACCAAGCTTACACCGATCCCCATAAAGTCGGCTTCACTTTTAAACTTAAATGCATTGCTGGAAAGACAGTTTTTCCAGGGGCAATATAAGTAAGTGGTCTTATATTAAAATGTGAAGGCCCTAGCAGTTTTTTTTTTCTTTTTTTTTTGTATTATTTTATTAATTGTTTGCTATAGCCCCGACGCGCGCAGATCTGGTCGAAATGCTGAAAAAGGAGTTTGTGCATGAGTTTCCTCGTACCAGAATTAGGTTTTCTCGTGCATTCAAATTACAATCCGACGCCGATTGGTAAACGATCCGACGGCGAATCGGAAGCCGAATGGTAAAGTCGTACTTTACCATTTTTCTGACGGATTTCACTGTGAGAAATTCAATTTTTGTTCACCAAAACCTTGCACCACGTGGAGGGCCTGCGCGGTCGATGTGGTTGGATGATTTTCTCCGCCACCCGCGATCACACGCTGGTTGCCGTAGGGAACCTACATGCAATTTTCTCGTGGTTCTGGCTAAACGGGTGATAATATGGGGTCATCTTCAAGCTCGGTGAAGCCGAATTTCTTCGCCGCTGGTCTACGCGGTACCTAACCGTGTGTCGAGGCGAAGTTTTGCTACAGCCAGAATAATGCCCAAATTTTGTTTGCCTGAGTAGAAACTGTACTTGTGTGTGCTTCGGGTGTCATTCATGAATCCGCGGCTGACATTTATGATTTTGCATATACACTGTCGTAATGTTTTTGTGTGTGGCAAAGTCAATGTCAAGCAGACGCAATTTACTATTTTGTTTGCTCATCTGTTTTGTTTATATCAAGTACGATGTATTGCATGTGCGGTACGTTGTATTGTACTCTACGTTCATACAACTGTTGTACGCGTGCCTACGGGTAAATAAATTTTCTTGTCAGCAATGCGGTAGGTTGCCTACGCCGGATTTTCTGCGACACGGGGCCCTAAACGCTATCACGTTAAAAAGGAAGATCACTGATGTAGGGAATAAAAATCTGAATGTTTGCACAATTCAGATGTATTGACTGGCAAAAAGCAGCATTATATGATGTTCAGAAATGAAAGGCGGTTTAAGCTTCCACGCAGAAACGCCGGGTGGTTATGGCAGTGCACAGAGTTTCTTGGAGATATGCCACATGCGCCGCACGAGAGCACCTTAATCGAGGAGAAAGAGAGAGAGAGAGAGAGTGTGTGTGTGTGTGTGTGTGTGTGTGTGTGTGTGTGTGTGTGTGTGTGTGTGTGTGTGTGTGTGTGTGTGTGTGTGTGTGTGTGTGTGTGTGTGTGTGTGTGTGTGTGTGGGTGTGTGTGGGTGTGTGTGTGTGTGTGTGTGTGTGTGTGTGTGTGTGTGTGTGTGTGTGTGTGTGTGTGTGTGTGTGTGTGTGTGTGTGTGTGTGTGTGTGTGTGTGTGTGTGTGTGTGTGTGGTTGCGCGCGCGCACACACATAACCTTCCATCGCTGCACCCGCGCAGGTAATGGGGCGGCGAAGGTGCGAACTCTGCACAGAACGACGTTTTTCCTTGCAGGAGAGGAGCTTAAGTTGCGCGGACCGTAGAAAAATCCTCTGAATTGATCGGTTCCGCCTCTCAACCGCAGGCCTCCGGATCCAGAAACGAGAACGTATCGGTAAATATGAGAAGCCCTGCGCGGCTCGCCGATCTGTTGGTGCTGGTAGAATCTGTCCTTCAGTTGCCAAACAGTTGCCATGCGCAGAATAAAAAAAAGTTAATAAATCGGCGTTGCGAGCTCTCTTCTCAAATATTAGGCATATCTGGCAACATAGCGCTACGAAATGTAGACCCATATATAATGCATAGAGATGCCGTCATCCACGCACACCTGTAGAAACGACGCGACGAACGGCGTCAACGACCGTTCCTGGATCCCCCCCCTTATGCTCACTAAAGTGTCCGTTCGTTTCTCACTGCCGGCGCAACAACGCTATCAGCTGCCGAGTGGACACATCGGCGCTCGCGCGCTGGCAAGTCGGCGTATATTTCAACACGCTCCCTGCGGCGGTCAAACCACAGGCCTCGCCTCGCTTATCTCGCCTAGCACAGCTTTCGATCGATCCGTCGCAGTAGGTACTGCCAGCGGTGCTCAGGTGCACGCTGCATCCTTTCTGCTCGTTTTTTTTTTTCTTTTTTTTTTTTCAGAGCTATACGGACGGGCAGAAACCGTGGCGTAAGCCTGACGTTGACCGGCACACTTTGTAAAAAAGTAAGAAGCAGCGAAAAACTGTTCACGACGAAAGTGATCAGGTTTATGGAAAAGCAGGTGATGAATCTTGCTTTCTAGGGGGGTGGGGTGGGGGTGCGGGGAATATAGTTTTTTCGTAATGCGTCCGCACCTAGACGCGAGTGCTTGCGTATCCCCCTAATGTCGTGATAGGTTAGGCACACGAGCACTTCTTTCTGCATTCAGAACGTTGTTGAACGGTACCGGTAGAGAGTAGGACGTTACTATAAATGGTTCTGGCCAGGCATACAGTGCAGGCAAATATCTTTGTCAATTATCTAATGCCAATCCTTTACTTCACTACGACGAGACGCAACTAATTTACTGAGGCTCGTGCTCTTTAGGAGTCTCAAAGCTGAATGGTCGCAGACACAACATGCGGTTATTAGCTTGCTGAATTTGTTTTCATTGTCCTCTGCGGAGTTTGTTCACGTGGGTTTTGCTCACAGCCAATATCTCTGCACATCGTTTGTCAATATGACAGAAAAGGAGTGTGGAATTTGTACCGTACCGACGTTTATGAGTTAACAGAATAAAAATACGTGAAAACGAAGGACTGGAAACCACGGTGGAAGAAGGTAGGTGATCCGACGGCGGCGCGAGCCGCGTCCACTTAGTGTGACTCTACGCACGCTGCTGCCGCAAGGGCAGCACATGTTCTGGGGGCCACTTTTTCGCTCGCTTTGCTGGCGCTTCTATGGGCACACGCGGCAAAGGTGCTTTATTTCGATGCATATATGACGTTCGCCTCTATTTGGTTGGAGGAACGTCCCTTTATATTTCTGCCGACATTCCCATTGACTCCGATGCGGCGAGCAGTGGCAAGCGCAGCGCGCCGTCTGCTCGAACAGACGACGTGTCTCTCTCGTGTTGGAATTGAGAATATTTTGACAATAAGTGGCATGAAACCTTCTACCTGCTCCAAATTTGGTGTCTGAATAACGAAAAATGCTTGAATATTTGACAATAAGTGGCATGAAACCTTCTACCTGCTCCAAATTTGGTGTCTGAATAACGAAAAATTGCATATCGTTAGGTATGGGTGTTTAACTGCTGGCGGAGGTCGTAAATTATCCAATCTTGTACCGCTGCTCCAAGGCCTCCTGAACATGGTGTAAGAAGATAGGTGTTCCGACGGCGGGCCCGCGCTGGGGCGAGAGAGCGGCCACTTCGTGTGACCAGAAGTGGACTGATGTTTATATTCACGAATTGTACCCGATGAGCTCCTAAGACTTGAAACGAATTTTCAGGATGACACCAGTTTTAATGTATTCATTCTGAAAGTGTGTGAGCAAATACATGAGCGTTCCAATTACTTTCTCGCTTCAACGCATGAAGCGGCGGTTTGTCCCAAAAAAATTCGCAGTTTCGCCTGAAAGGCGAGGCATCGATTGCGATAGCAAATTAGTGAACAGCTATACAAAGTAAGGATAGTAGTTTTATCGGCCTTATAAACTTGTAAGCATAGGCACACTAACTAAATTAACAAGCATGGTGTCACGCGCGCACAAACAAGCAAACATGAACGCATCTCACTCGATGACCACGGAAATTCACTGTCAGAACGCTGGAGTGAGTCAGCGCAGCAGCAGCATCTTCGCGCCAGTGCTCGCATCACCGCGATCTTAGCAGCGAAAACACAAGCAGGGCGGACTCTGCCCCCGTCGCAGATGCCTTGCAAGGTACAGCCGCGCGGGCGGCCGCTCGCTGAGCAGAACGCACCCCTACCCTCCCCCCGGAGCCTTCCATCCAGGCAGGACCGCGCGGCCGCGGTAATGGCCTGCACACGCTCAAGCCGCCCATCACCGCAAGCCGCACCGCACGCGGGCGGTTCAGTGGCGGCGGGCGGTCGGAGCAACCGGGCACAAAATTTCATTCACGCTGGGACCGCGCGAGCGGTGCCGTACGCATGCGCCCTCTGGCTGGTTAAAACAGATAACCAGCGACCGGCAACATGCACAAACGCGCGGTCGCAGCGTTTGTGTGCTGGCGGCCAGCAAAATTTTGGCCCGTGCCAGGATGTTGCAATTACGTTTGTCTTCTTATTAGTTAATTTTCTGATTAGTTAGCTCGAGCGTTTCGCATGTGCCGGCATCCGCACTCCGATTTGAGGACGCGACGTCTGTTGAGAGCTGGCAACCGAGAGGCGGGGCAAAGATGTTCCAAGTCAGCAACTATCGTCAACAGCAGACGACACTGGCATATTTTTGTCGACGTGGGTTCAAGCTTCAGCGTCACGGCGAAAACACGACTTTTACACTGTCACGTTCTGTTCGGCGACTGCATGTGTTGCGTTGGCGCGGTGACCCACCTTTCGAACACTGTGCAGTGATCTTACCTGTGCCTTTTTTTTTTAATTCAATGCTACCGCATAATGATGTAACAACATACATCGCTATGTACTCGGTTGTGTGCGGCGCGATGGCGCATTTTTTGTATATGTGCCAGCGAAAGCTTGCAAGACCGAACACACGCACGAACACACGCGTTTTTGAGCCAATGAACTAGGTATTTGTCGCAGCAACAGCGTAGCATGCTGGATCACCGCAGCGTTATACAGGGTGTTCATTTTTAAGTTTGAGATTTTTTAGAAATCGTCTGTGGCAGGTAGCATAATTCTTATCACTGAGCTGGGTTATTCGATGAGGCGGGCATTAGTAACACGAAAAATCGAAACCCATATTGAGCTAATTAAAAAATTTACTAATGTCCTTCTTAGTTAATTACTTTACGGCACATATTGCGATTTATGAATTGGAGCCGCTGAGCTTGTCAGGACTATCTACTTGGGATGAATTTCCAGAATGACGCCAGTTTGGAGGTATGCGCCATCAAACTCGGCGTAAAAATGCACTGTTGTTCCACTTACTTTTTTACAAAAGTGCTGTTTTATAGATTGAAGCACGAAAGTAACTGGAATGCCCATGTATTTCGTCCCACACTTTGGGAAATAGTATCTCAAAACTGGCGTCATCCTGGAAATTCGTTTCAAGTGGATGAGTCTTTCAAGCTCACCGGCTATAATTCCTTAAATTGCAATATGTGCCGTAAAGTAATTAACTAAGAAGTTCATTAGTCAATTTTTGTTAGTTGAATATGTGTTTCGATTTTTCGTGCTACTAATGTCCACCTCTTCGAATAACCCAGCTCAATGATAAGAATTATGCTACCTGCCACAGGCGATTTTAAAAAATTCCGTAAAACTTAAAAATTAACACCCTGTATATTAACATACTATTATACAGATGGTTCTATTATCGCAGAATACAGCTGTGTAGATCAACAAGTCACTTCTCTTCATCACCGAGCACGCAAATGAATATTCAACTACGGCTTGTTGATTTACTTGCTCACGGCTTTTTAAGTGGTTGCCAAGTTAAAAGTGAGTTACAATTGATGGAATCACGCCTCCCTGGAGGGCAATGAACTCGCCCACTCCAAGGCCCGAGAACTTATCGACTAGGCACCAGAGGACACAGAAGAGCTCACTAGACTGACAACATACCTAGAAATCACTCAACACCACCGACTCAACCGCAGACAACACCCACCACCGCATCCACAGCTCACGAATACGCAAGAGGAAACACTCAGATTGTTGCAAACCAACACGTTCCCGCACCCAAAGATGCCTTCATCTCATATTAACTACTCAATATGACGAGCAATGTAGGTAATGTGAACAGCTAGGAACACTCCGGAACATTCTCATAGATTGCAAACAAAATCCAGACTTGCCTCCTCTACCCCCTACCCCCCACCCCCAGGAGCAGTGGGAGATGCTACTGTCCAGCTCACGCCTCTCGGACCAGATCATGTTGGTGGAGAAGGCGGTCGCGGCCATGATAGCGCATGGGTTCCCGTGAGGAGGGAACCACTCCAGCAAATCAAGCCAACCTTATGCTCATTAAAGATGTTTTTTTTTCTCTCTCTCTCATTGTTTTGAAGTACGCTGCCATATTCCATCATGACTAACAGACTATACCCCACCAGTATGTCTTAAGCAATTGATCACAATTGATTATGACAGACATAAAAGTGATATGTATGTATGATAGATACCTTCTGCAGAGATGCTTATCAGTTAAGTTTTGATAGCGGAATGTTTGTATAAAAACAAATATTAATTCAGATTGCTGAAAAGACACCTCATTAGGTGGGAGAACACAATGTGTACAATTGGTGGTGCTAAAAAACGTCCCCGAAAATAGAAGTAGTATTATCTCATTCGTGCCTTAAGAGATGACAGAGGTTTACGGGGGCACACAAGGCAGTAATGCCCATGCAAGAGGACCTGGGTGGGCAATCTGCTGCCCCTTCACTACTTAGTCATGCCTCATTCTGCATTTAAACAATGTACAGGCTGTTGTCAAAGTGCATACAGGCATGCTTCCTCTCTCAGCAATGGTGACAATCAAGGATGTTCACCTTGAGTCTGTTTGCTGCTGTCAACATCATCCATGCACGCGTTCTCTTTTCATTCTTTACCCTAGATTAAAAATAATCTTGCACAGGATGCATAAGGTCAGTGAGCTATAGCAAACTACTCAAGTTGTTTGATTGAGTTGGGCATGGGCCAAATGTCATTCATGTAGTGACAACCTAGCTAGCTAATACACAGCCACATTTAAAAAACTGATAATTGCATAGACTAGCATAAACAGGTGCACAGTACCGGTATTTCATCTCAAAGCAAACCAAGATAATCAAGTGACTAAGCTTTCCAATGAGTGCATTGGTCTCGCATGCGAAATGGTTGACATAGTAAGTGGTTTTATATTTGCCTTTCTTAATCAGTAACTGCTTAAACAGGCACATGACAATGAAATCAAATGCTGGCTCATATGATGCGCAAGACACAAGTAGCACAGTACATTTTCCATGCCTGCTGTCACACCAATTACATTATGCTGCAGCTTGTAGGCAATGAATGCATGTTCATTCTGTAAGTGCAACTTGCGCCAACCTCTAATGAAAGAACAGATTGTCTGCATTACAGACAACAGTTCATTAGCACCATGTGCAAGGCAGAACAAGAAAATAAGGGAATGTTTGTTCCCATTTTGTTATTTTCATAACAAACAGATAGTTTCTTGGGTGGAGTTTTGTTACGAATGCACAGTATGTTCTGTGTAAATCTGCAATCTGGACGTGTTCTATCATCATCCGGTCACTCCATAAGTATTCAAACAAATGCAGATAGCCCCATGAGCACTGTGAAACAGAACACAGAAATTTGTAGTTAAGAAGCCACAGTGACTCAGCCTCTGTGCTGAACATAAAATTTTTCCATGAGAAAAATGCGTAGCGGCAAATCAGGTACGCATTCACATGTACCGTACTAATCCATATATCACAAGTAATGTTTCACTCGTTCTCGTTTTGCTTGCAGTTGCACAAACCTTATTGCAGCATTCTCTGTGGAGTAAATTAGCCTAACAAATCACAGCTACTACTTGTTGACTCTTAACATATATTAGCCTCCAGGCTCTCCTGTTTTCCTGCATGCATGGTACAATAGCATGGCTATGCACAATCACCTCATCCCATTCCTCTGAAATGAAGGTGGTGTATGTTTGTTACCAAAATGTGCTTGAAAGCGTAACTGTTTACCATTATTTAAGGCACTGAAAAGTAAGGATGGATGTTCAACCTTGCTGATATGGCATTTCATAGGTTGTAACCCACCATGATATTTTTTAACCAAGCAATGAAGAAATTATATGGTCACGCCATACCATCAGTTCGACGGAGGTGTTGCTTCCCCAAGGAGTCTTACTGCCACCTTCCCCATTTTTTAAACATTTTGTAAATACAAACTAGCACATGGTATGTAGTCACATTATATGCTGTCTGTATGCTTGGTGAAGTGCACGAAGCATTTTCTCACCCTTAAAACCTGGGCTAATGCTGTCTTTTTTATAATAATTATGCAATAACCTTACTCAATGCATTGCTGTGAGAACAATAGCTGGCTTGACAGTAGCACTTCACATATACCCTCATACCACATTGCAGACATACGCTATAGAGGCTGGCTATAATCAGCATAACTTTGAAAGCCAGCTAAAGAGGGTGCGAGTTCATGTGTATCAAATAAATGTCTGTTCCATTGAGAGGTTATATATCTGTCTGTGATATAATTATCAATTCAGAATAGATATGGCAGAAGAACAATACACAAGACAACACAATCAAGTTCCCTGTGAGAAGCTGCTTTTTGCCACTATTACATGCAGCAAAATCAGACTTCATTAAGCACCACTATGGCTTGGGTGCCTCTTTGTGCATTGTACAAGAAGTAAAGGTAGGCGAATGTAAATGTTTTCAAATACGAATTGAATAAAATACGTATCAAGTATTCAATAGTCATACGACGACACACCTACCTGTAGTAGCAATATTTATTTCCATATAATTAAATTAGGTACCACACCTTAACTCGTGCAAGAAGAGAGCTAAATATTGGGGACAAAGGATAAGTTTTAAATGCAAGACTACTAATTGTTACGTGAAAAAAAAATCGACATAAATAGTCTATCAACAACTTTAGAGCCTGGCTGCAAAGAAGCTTTCCAAGAAAGAATGGCTGCTGAATGGCTAGCTTTCAAAAACGTGCAATATATTGTTCCCAATAAAACATCAAAGTTGTAGAAAAAAAAGAAAATCTGATGAAGGACCTACGTGTCATAGACATATGTAAAACTACTCGTTGCAAGGAAAACAGCGTAATGCATTGTCTTGCCTTGATGCATCACTGCGAGCCGGCCAAGTTGTACTTGATTCATCGTGAAACTTTCCGCTAAACAAACGTGTACACATACAGAAGACACAAGGAGGCGCTCGTCCTTGTGTCTTCTTTCTGTGTCCCGTTTTAATAGCGCAAAGTTTCACGACGATTACCTTGACGGCTCACGAAAACTTCGCGCACACCGATTCCAACAATGCTTGGAATCTGCATAATGTGCTTTTCATTTAATGGATCTGATGTCATCATACGGTCTACTGCGCAGAGAGCTTCTCTTAATTCTAACTGAAAAATACAACGGTAAGTGTTATAAGAGTCAGTTACGAAGGAAGGCGGCTAAAGAAGTCAGGAGATATGTAAACTGGCGTGAGTCATGAAGGAAAATGTTTAAATAAAGCTACATGGTGAACATATGCCACTTTTTCTGCTTTTCATCAACGTGTAATCAATGCCGGCTTGCGAATGGAGTAGTGATCACGATGTCTTTGTCCAGTGACCTGCCACTTCAGTTTATTCTTTATATGTTGGGGGTTGGTTTCGCATTTGAATGCTAAGGTCTTTGGTGAGCAGTAGCACAATTATTTTAATTTTTTAATGCGTAGCATTCCGTGGCTAGGTGCCTAGGCCAATTATCTGCCCCGTTCCGTTCATCTTTACCTCTCGTGTCCTAAAAAATCCCGTAGCGCCATCTAGGCTTGAATAGGTGAGTATCTTACCGCCCCCTACTTGTGGGTACGTGAACCTCCAACGCGATAGTTTGTCAAAAAGGTGTTGCCGACACATATCCGCCCAAAGCCCATAGAGTTTTAGACATTAATTACTATGAGGAAACTCCGGAGCTCGTGTTTACGGAAACTCTAAACGGGACATGGGCATCCATGGTTGTTAGTACATGGATTTGCCTAAGCTACGTCCTTGTGGCTTCAAACGGCTTTGTGACTTCGTAAACTCATCATTTTCGACGGAGTACTGTGTTATAAGTAATTAAATAAACGTCACAAAACTTATCCGACGGAAGGAATGGAACATAGGACCTCTAGCACAAAATCCCGATATCTAAATCATTACGCCGCGGACGCGCGCAACGACAAGCGACATATGAATTCCTTATGAATTTCTCGCGGGCAAGCCAGTGCGTTGAGACGCTTGGTGCGTTTTCGATTTGGCCTCCTCGACAGCCTGAATCGTTGACATTAGCAGCGACAATGCGTGCTCGCATAGTCTTCTGTATTAAAAAAATTATAGATTGCTGTGAAATTTAGGACACCGAAGGCCGATAAATCATGATAAACAAAGCCGCTATAACGTCTGAGGCCACAAAACACGAAGATCAGACAAATCCACGTACTAACCATCAATCCCAGAGTGGCTGAGTAATTGCAGCGCCAGTGTTCCCTCGAGTAATTATTGTGGGGAACTCTATGCCAAAACCCAAATTATTACAGTGAAGCTGTTAAGGGCTCACTCCTTGATGGTCGCGTCCGGCAATAGAAAAAAAAACTCTCATTGGCCGTATGCTGTATGTGCGAGTGAAAGCGCGCGAGGGCGACGGACGCGTGCTTTCACGGGGAGCGAATAGACTCCACTCAATCTAAGACAACACAAAGACACAACCTCACCAAACTCATACATACTTCCGATGCACCTCCACCGGAATTCCTCCAAGAACTTCGAAATCAGTACTTCCCCACATACCCTCCGGTAACACACCCCGACTCTGCGGGCCCCGCTAACGACCTCCTTGCCCAACCCGTTACAGAAGCAGAAGTTCAGGCTGAACTCCAGAGGCTTAACACTTCCTCAGCCCCCGGCCCAGACGGGGTACATAACAAGGCACTCCGGAAACTCGACGCCCAATCCATTACAGCCCTTACCGAATACTTTAACGGGTGCTGGCAAAAGGGCACCCTCCAACCGCAATGGAAAGAGACCAAAGTCGCGTTCTTACCCAAACCTGGGAAACCACTGCTTACCTCTAACCTCAGACTGATCTCCCTCACTTCTTCTGTCGGCAAACTCATGGAGCATGTCCTTCAGACCAGGCTCTGCAAGTACCTAGAAGGCAACGATTTCATGCCCACCTGTATGTTTGGATTTCGTCCTGGGCTTTCCACACAGGACGTCTTCTTACAGCTAAAACAACATATTATAGATTCTCAAACCTGCGACAACAAAGCTATCCTAGGTGTGGATCCCACGAAGGCATTCGATAACGTTACACACTCAGCTATCCTACAAAACCTTACAACCCTGGCAGTGGGCGGCAGGATGTACAACTACATCCGAGACTTCCTCAGCAACCGCACAGCTACACTTACTTCGGCGACCACCGCCTCCCAGGCATAACACTGGAAGCACGAGGTACGCCCCAGGGAGCCATCCTCTCCCCTATTCTATTCAACATAGCACTTCTTCACTTACCCCGACAACTAGCTCAAATCCTCGACATCCATTTAGCCTTTAGGCTGACGACACCACTTTCTGGGCAAACCGTGGCAGTGACGCCGAAATAGAACAACATCTACAATTGGCACTAAACACCATCGACACATATGTACAGGAGCGCGGCCTCACCTGCTCCCCTTCCAAATCAGAGCTCTTTCTCTACCGCCCCAAGCAACACGATTCAGTCATTCCTTCCATCTCCCTTACGCTAGGTACCCATCCTATCCCACTAGTATCGAAAATCCGCGTGCTGGGACTAGTTCTACATTCCCACGGCGCGCACGGAGAAGTCATAAAGACTATCCAAACACACGCTGAACAGACCACCCGACTTATTCGCCGCATAGTGAACTGCCGGGCTGGCCCTACGTGAGCGAAACGCACTTCGCCTTACCCAGGCTTACATCATAAGCCGCACCACATATGCCCTTCCATACCTACCCCTCCGACAGAAGGAGAGAGACCGGGTAAACGCGCTCCTACGGAGTTGCACGAAAATGGCTCTACGCCTTCCCCCTAGCACATCCAACGACCGACTCCTCAAACTCGGTGTCCACAACATCTTTGAGGGACTTACAGAAGCCGCCTTTACGGCACAAATATCCCGTCTATATAATTCAGCCGCTGGCCGCACTCTATTATCCCAATTAAGCCTAACCGCGATTGCACACCCTACCGAGGGGGTCCCCCTTTCTTCTATCCTCCGCTCTAACCTCAACATACCTCCCATCTCCAAGAACATGCACCCTGAGCGAGATGGGAACCGCAGAATAGCAAGGGCTCGGTCCCTCCACAAACAGTACAGCGAGGACCATGATGTGGTCTACGTGGACGCAGCAGAATATACGTCAGGCTCCCGTATGGCCCTGGCGGTAGCCGACAATCAGGCAAAGCTTCTAACCTCCAGCTCAATCATCACCGATTCCACCACAGAGGCAGAAGCGGCAGCCATCGCGCTTGCTCTCATCTCTACATCTGCCACCAAAATTGTCACTCACTCCAAATCTGCCGTTGTCAACTATGCCAACGGCTACATGTCCACCGCTGCTCGCTTACTACGCTTCTGGCAGCCCCGGCGCCGTATAACCCTCATCTGGACGCCAGCACATGCTGGCCTCCCTGGCAATGAGGAGGCTCATTCCCTAGCCCGAGGTCTCACATTCCGGGCAAGAGGAGTCGAGCACCTTCTACGGGCCGGAGAGCGCCTGCCTTCTTTCAGTGATATCCTTTCGTACTACCGGGACGAACGAAGGGAATACACACCCCCAGCCCCATCCCTCACCATAGCGCAGGCCGCACACTGGCGACGACTACAAACTCGGACTGCCCCATACCCCTTACTGCTACATGCACGATACCCAGACCGATTCCCCTCCTCATCCAAACTTTGCGGTAAACCAGGAGACTTCCTACACACCCTCCTCACATGCCCCACCTTCCCTCATCCCCCATCACAGACCGTGGTGGAGTCTTACTGGGAGACTCTTTTGACCTGCCCTTTCTCTCAAGACCAGTGCCAGATAATCTCCAGTGCTATGAGAAGGATTGCGCTCCAAGGGCTCTCCTTCGCTTTGTAAGGGTACGTCCTCACCGTAAGGGAGCACCCAAGTGCCATGTAGGGGGCTTTGCCCCACCATCAATGGCAATAAATGTGTCTACCACGACGCACGGCGGAGAGCAAACGCGACTTCCCAGTGGAAGGGGAGCGGTGGGTAAGGAGGGCATCGAGGCACCCTAGACTGTGCGTGTGCGTGCCCGCTCTCCCACTGCGGCGCATGGCCGCAGCCCTGCCGGCCTCTGCCGCCGACTCTCTCTGGGCTCTCGCCCGCCTCTCCCCTAAGTTCCCTAACAGTTTCGACAACGGCGTGTAGCTGTTATGTCACGTAGCCAGCCTTTTGACAGCGGTTGTGTGCAGTCACACAAACAACGCGCACAACTGTTGTCGACAGCGGCGGCGTTTTGCCCGCGTTCGCACCGAACGCGCGCGGCGTTGGTGACGTGTCTATGAAGAACGTGTCAACCTTTGCCGTACACCCTATGGCGGTGTACCGTAGCGACCATAAGGCCATGGTCCCTGTGTTCACTAAATAAATGAACACCACCGGATCATATATATATTTATCATTCTTTAATAGTGCAAATAACCAATTACACCATCACATAATAATAGTCATAATTGGAAATACATAATCCCCTTATAGTAAAGCTTCGCTGGTCTTTCATCTCCACCCAAGTGGAAGGGCTGACAGTTTTTGTTAGAATTCTCTCGACAGGCGACCGGCGCACTCAACATCGGGTAGTGAGCATACATGCAAGCGCAGCGCTTGCATGTAAGCTCCCTAACATCGGGGGAGGAAACACGCCCCTTACGGAAGCGCAGTTAGAACGAAGGCGAGAGCTTGCATGCGCAGAGAGAGAGAGAGAGAGAGAGATTATAGTTGTGAAGAGGAAGAGGCGCTATTTCCTGCAGCCCTTTACGGAGCACGACTGAGCGCCTTGGGGGAGGGGCTGGGGATATAAAGAAGAAAGAAAAGAGAAAGAAGGTTGAGGCGATTACACAGCCTTGACTGTCTGCGGTAGCCAGGCGGCGCATTCTCAATTTACACGACAGCCCCGAGTCCTCCAGGAAAGTGAGAAGGTGCCGTGGTGCCGGCCGGGAAAGAGCAGCTGCGATGCTGTGACCGTAGGGAGTCCCAGGCAGTAGCAGCCGCAGGGACAACTTTTGCCTCGGCTAGGATGGCAGCGACGTGCGAGGTAGTAGTAGTGATTTTATTGAAGAAAAATTACGCTTATTTCTGCTGCCCAATAGGGAGCACGACGCAGCGTCAGGGGAAGGGGAACAAGGAGATAAAGATGTTGAAAGGAACGGAAGAGAAGGAGAGGCAGCAAGAGTCTCATCCGCTCATGGAGGAGGCTGGTGATGGAGGCGGTGGCCTGCTGGGGGCGAGTGCTTAGCGATGGGCGGTGATCCCGTTCGACTCCACAAACTCCAAAAGGCTATGGAGAGCTCAGAGGTGGGGAGGCGACGGGAACGGGAGGTCGCTGGTTGTCTCAGCAGGTAGACTATGTTGCCTGTAGGCAGTGATGACCCCTGAGCGGTCATGTGTAGCGCTGGGAAAGCACAGAAAAGGTGCTCGAGGGTCTCGGGGTCACCGCAACGTTTGCAGGCCGGTGAGATGGAGCGTCCCTTGGCGTGCAGCCACGCCACCGTCCAGACACAGCCCGTGCGCAGTCGAAGCAACGCTGCGCGTTCCCTCCTGGTAAGGCCACCCTCTGGAAGTAGCCTTGGACCCTTGCCGTTTGCCAGTCTGGCATCCGGGTGGACGGTTTCAAGCAGTTTTTTTCCAGGCGCTTCCTCGAAAAGTCTGAGGAAACGACTGCTCGTGTGATCGGCACTTCAGGATGGTGGGCGGTTTTGGCGAGGGTGTCAGCTGCTTCATTACCGGCGATGTGCGAGGTCCCTGGCAAGCCAAGAATAATCCGGATGGCTTTACGGTGCTGGAGCTCCAGGCGGTCTACACGAACCGGTGGGAGGGCAGAATACCGAAGCCTTGACGTCAAGTAGCCGCGGCGGTGTATAGACGGATACCCCATTGTGGTGTGCATCCTCTGCCGCCGAGAAGCCGACGGCCAGCCGCCTTTGGACCGCGCGCCCAAGGTACGCGCGAAAAACGCAAGCAGCGAGAGAATTGCGTCTGCATCAACAGAGAGAAACTTGCGATGAAGACGCGCTGGAACGCAAGCGAGCGCGTCAGCGGGCCAGTTATGCGAGAAAAAAAAAGCACTGCAATAAAAGGGACCCCTTATCAAGGAGGGGAGATCGTCCCACTGGGCCTAGTATTCTTTTGAGTTGCTTATCTCTTAAAGTACGGCAGTCTTAGTTTCAAGGGTGCTGGATAAACTTCATAAGTGATAATTCGAAAGAATACCACGCACTATATGCCAATTGCAGGCGCAATTTGAATTTTGAATTTGCAGGCGCAATAGGAATATTGGCTGGCGCAAGTTGGAATTACCTAGCGCAAGACAGGGGTAATTGAAGATCGCAGGGAGAGGCCTTCGTCCTGCTGCGGACATAAAGATATAGGATTATGATTTTGATGATGATGATGGTGATGATGGTGTGACAATTCCCCTGTTTTAAATTTCTGCCCCAACTTTCTTTTTTTTTTTACATAAAGCCATAGCAATGGTCCACCTTTATGCATTTCCTTTATGCCAGTATATCTTTCGCGGCTCCTTGGAACGAAGTAGTACGACGGAAAGAAAAAGAAAAGTCTTTTGATCGGGTGGCTCGCGCAAACGCGTGTCGCGCGCAACGTCCGCAGCAGCAGCCCCTGTTCGGTTCGTCCTGCTAGCGCTGCGCCTTTATAAGATGACGTGCTTGCGCCATTCGTTGCTTGTATTGGTCCTCTGCTACTACGTCTCGCAGACGGCTGTCGGGGGTATGTAAAACATACAGAAATGTTCCTTAGTATTGCCTCTATTTCGCTCGTGGTACTGTCCTTTTCAGGCTATTAGCCGTGGCATGTTAATACGCCTGTTTTAGTGAAATCTCCGAAGTTAAGCATTGAGTAAGCCAGCCTGTAATCAAAGACCAACTGTGACGAAATTTGTCTCGCACCTAAATTGTTTCTAAATGAGTAGTACGTAATGAATCAATCTTGGCAAAGCTGCGGAAATGATAATTGTCTAAGCTTCATATTTGAAGATTCTAAGTAGCCTGCAAGCAGACGACGCGTTCACATGGGGTTTAGCGCATATGACGCAAATCCTAGCACGTCACCTCTGAGCTTTTTCAGCGCGCCGCCAGCACGGCTTCGGGCGCCGCATAATCTCTGAGGTCACGTCGAGGACGCATACGTTCCTTGTCACGTCCTTGCTTCTTTATTTTAACGCAGTGACTGATCCCTTCCCGTCCCGCCCTTCCCATCCGTCCGCCGTGTATAACTTGTCGGTCTGTTTAAATTAAATGTATACGCGACGCGGACCCTTCTTGGGTCCTCGTGTTGCTTCGGAACTGCATACCACAGAATTGGATACTGTTTGTTGCTCATGGACGCACGTGTGCAGCCCGCCGTCTGAACCGATTCGTGCGCCACTTCGAGCCCCTGTCGTACGAGCCGCGACCCGTGCACCGGGGACACGTGCGCGTCAGGCGATCGCTAGGCGGCAGCCACCCGCAGCAGCAGCAGCAGCAGCAGAGCATGTCTACGTCCGTTTTCAGGGTTTCAACAGGCAAGGCCCATTATGCACGTTCACCTCATTGCTCGCAAGCGCACATAACGTTGTTCGCGCAGTGGCGCTCGACCAATTCGGGCAACATATCCCGCCTGGCTGATCTGTCAGTCCCATAGTACCTTACACAGTTTCTTATCGCTGCAACTCTGGATGCAGTGTCTACGGCCAGCTCTGGCCGCAGAACTGGCTCTGTGTTATTGCGGCTTCGAATATCTCTGTCAACCAATTAGCCTTTGGGCTAATTGGTTCAGCGTCTATAGTTCACCAGCTGCTTTGGGCTTAAGTAGGGCGTATACCGTGATTAAGCACGGACAAACGCTTGTCCACGTCCTGTTATGTATTTCGTTATTAGTTTTGCGGGCGCTTTCACTTATAAAGACTGCGGATGTTAAATGCATGTGAACTGCAATAACAATATCCTTGGAAAAATCTGTCGCATCAATATAGACAGAATTTGTCGCTCCTAAAACAAGAAATGCGCCTGATGGGAAGGAATTTTTACGTAAGCTCAGACAATGTTTCTAAAAGTTTAGAGGAATAGAAAATTTCGTCCATCGCGTTAGAAGTTGGAGTGCATCGTGGTTCGAAGTCAGACTGAAATTGCGGTTGCGGTCAGCGAACCCCTAAGGACGTGCTTCCGAGAAGCGATGCGCTTAAGAATACGCGCGAAGGCAGTTTGGCATAAAACTGACGTTGGTTAGAAGGTCTGTACCAGAACCACTTCAGATTAGCCAGTCGACGTGCATTGAAAGTGATATTTCCAAAAGTGTCAGATTCAGAACATACGGCTCCTTCAGGGGCGTGTCAAGAACAATAAGCGGAAAGAGAGCGAGTGCTTCCTGTCGGAGTGAACTACCTCGTCGAAGCTGCCACACTCGCACGCCGCACTCATTTACCGGCCGCCAGACAGATGTCCGACAAACCTTTTAGTCATTTTGAGAACTAAATGTAGCGGCCAAACTTAACCCTTTACCGCATGGCCTATCATGTAGGATACGTTTAGAACTTCTTCAGCATAACAAAATTGAAAAGCAAGAAAATCATACTTATTCTCACGGAATCTATGTCCTCTCCAGCCATGAAATAGAGAGCAACTTTAGCACTGTGAGTACCTTTTTGGTTAATTTTCTTTCAAAATATGTATGACGGCAACTCTTCACACAAGGTGCAAAATGTTCTCGCAACTTTATATATTTAAACTCAGCGCGCAAAAAAATAGATCGTTTATTTACAATTCGTTAGCCTACTGTGATGTTTTGGTCAAGAAATATTTTCGTGTGGTTCCGTGAGGCAAGAATTAATTGCTGCATCATATATGATGCAGCTTGCAGGTATGAGTTATTTTGTTGAGCTGAGTAGGTTTGTTTCCTCGCAAAAGGGTAAATTTTATGGCGAATATAACGTTTGTACGGGCTATACTCTTTCTTAGCATCATTAGTGGGGAAGATCAGGTAAGAAAATAATTTAAATGTCCATGATGATTGCACAGACTATAGCGTGAGGCCTGCCCCATTCCAAGAGCTGGCACGAGGGTTCAGTAATTGTTTTCAAGGCTTTAAGATTCGCCACGCATTACACTTAGCATCCCCCCCCCCCCTCCATTTTCAGTGCATTTGAACTTCGTTCTTAAGTTATTGAGCGAATACGTTTGTATTGTCAAATCTGGAAGTAGCACCTATTCATACTACGCGTCGATGAATTTTAATGATGCAACATTCTCAGTCATTGACCAGACTGTTTCACTTCGCAGGTTGTTCCACCTGAAGCTGAAACCAGACACATCCGTATTTAACGAGGACCTCGTCGTCGAAACTGCTAAGTTCGGCCAAGTGAAACCTAACATCGATCATATCTACAGCGGCGAAGTAGTCGGTAAGTCTCCCGTGAATTTTTCCTGATAAGTGTGGCCTTCAACTTCCGTTTCTTTTTTCTTCGTCAGATCAAATCGAAGTACGTCAAGCCAGAAGTGTGTATGAACTCCTAAGGTTTGCCTACAGGAAATACGAAAAAATAAGCAAAGCATTTCTGAACATAATGAACGTGTGAAAACTGCAGAATACGCGAAACTAAAAATTGAACGTCCAGAGAAATAGATAGAATTACACTGCAGGACCAAATACACCGTAACTAAATAGAACAGCTATTTTTAATTAGCGTGGCATCTACACGACCTTCACAAACTTTATGACAAACTTTTTGTTGCGAACAGACTTCATTGAAGGTAGAAATTTAGAATGTTCGGAATACGGTGGTTTAACTTATTAAAAGCATTATTTTAGCGAAAGTCTGATATGGTAATATTCACAGCACGTAGTTTCGCACTTGTCCTTCCCTCGCCTCCCTCCGTGTCTTTCTTGCGCAGCCGCTTTTTCAAATATGTACCAAGACGCCCAATTCGCCATGTGGGCTATATCCTGTAGGCGCGTCTAAGTACATATTCTCCAAGCTTATTCTGCCCTATGAAGTGTATAAAATAAATGGCTAAATTTTTGTTGAACATTTATTCTGTGTTCAGTTAAACATATTTGCCGAATGTCGGTGTTATGCTTGTGTTAAATAGAAAGTTCTCGATTGGTTGAACTTTCCTTTCCTGCAGCTTAATTTCACTTGATTCATAAAACCTTTGTACCCCACACCAATATTGCAGGTGTGCACGTACACTGTACTAAGGATGTCCGAATATTCAAAATCCTGAACACAATTCATATAGTACTTGTTATTCGTTGTGATCTTGCTGCCAGCCTCAATACCGAATTATAGAATGACCCAGTATATATTAATGAAATCACAGCACCCCAATGCAAAATCCGTAGCAAATTTGAAATCATTCGGTATTTAGGGTACTTTTTTTCCAATATTTTTTTTTTCGATTTGATTGCGAAATTTCCCTATTCTAAGTCCCCTAACATGATTACATTTGTAGTTTATATTTTACTGGTAGGGATGCTTAAGTTATACTTATCACGCTTATATCTTGTGATAATTTGTCGCATATGCAATCTGTGTGCTCATTCAACGTGAAGTACTCTTCAAAAATTACGCCTAACCGTTTAGTTGCACTTTGCCAAGCCAAAAAAACATGTGTTCAAAAGTTTGTGTGAAATAGTTTGAAATTGGTTCATTTTTAGCTTTAAATATAGGTACTTCATTTTTGGGACGTTTGATCAAGCCGGTTGGCTTTCAACCACGCGAAAAACTTTAATCCTCTCTTTGTTACAGGATACGCAAGCTATCTTCGACAAAGAAAAAAAAACCCTTTGGTTTCATCTGCGCAATTATTTCTCGCCATTACCGCTCGCCGCACTTAATAACTTTACTTTTCGGCGTTGATACTTCGAAACATTCTTGCTCTTACAAAGGCACCACTAGATTTAAAACCGATTGCCACGTTGTGATCGGTAGACACTTTTTGCTCACGGTCAACTCACGCTCAAAGACGCCGACGCAGTGCTAACTGAGCAACGGGGCCCTTAAAACTGGGTGCTGATTAAGAAACGCAACCGCGACGCTCGTTTCACTTGCAGGCGATCCCTCCAGTCGGGTATTCGGTGGCCTGCACAGCGGCGTGTTCGAAGGCACCATCCAGTCACGCTGGGGCCGCTTTTACGTCGAAGGAGCGCACAAGTTTTTCCCGCGACGCACGCCCTTCCACTCGGTTATGTACGCCGCTGAGGACGCCAGTATTCCCCACGAAGGATGGTGCGGCGTCCGCGGTGAGACGGCTCGTTGGATGGAGCAGCTGGCCGTCGCCTCAGGGCAGGCGCAGAAATCCGCCATAAAGGTACGAATTACTTGAGATGTATTCGACATCATGCAGCACTGTTACGGACGCACTTGCGGAACTTCTTATACGGTACTAAAAGGTCTCTATGGGCTATAGTATATGAGTGAATGTCACTCTGATACAGGAATTTGATGTGCCGGCTACCATGAACCGCTTTAACGGAGCGTGTTGTTCGAAACCTATACCCTCGGGGGAGAACTTTCGTGGAAAAATGAGTTAGTCACAGATCAGCAAGTTTTAGAATGGCTAATGGAAGACTATTGACCAAACATTTTGTGGACAACTTCGACTGCAGGACCAGAGCGTGGCCTCCAAGATTGGAGGCCGCGATATGATGTTGAGAAATCGCTGCGAATCGCTTAAAATGAGAATGTGACTGGCGCTAAAAAGTAGCTAAATTATCAGAACGAGAGGGACGCAGAACGCAGGCATCTTGTGCTATTCGTATACGTCATTGAGCGCTAGTCAGAATGAGTGTATCCTAGAATACGCCTCAACTGGCCCAACTTTCTTCTCCAGCGTAGTTTCCTAGCATCTTGTTCCAGTCTAGGAATTAGAGCTATAGTCAAACCCTCGCTGCCTCGAGCTTGAAACTAGCACGGCTTCTGTCAGAGCGTCCTATTGGCGAGTCACTAAGAGCGCGAGCAAGAAAATTGCATCAGGAAGTATACATGTGCTTAGCCGCATGTCACGCATGGGCGTTATGGTATTTGTGGCCGAAAATTTGTTCTAGCATTTTTTAGACTCTATGAAAATCCCCCAACATTAAATGAATAATTGCGCAGAGCAAAGCTATACGCTAAGAGGCAAATTTATGGGCTTAATTGATACAGTGACTTTATCACTCTCTAATTTCTTGGTTTGAAATCTTTGGAAGAATGTGTTGCGAAGCGGGCAAACAATTTTCCAAAAATAGCTTCCCGCGTCGGTCACAAGATTGCCGCTAATCAAGTGTAGCCCTTGTCGTGGGAGAAAGTGCTCGTTCGGATTGTTGCTCATCGGTTTCAGCGACTGCTGATTTAAATCTCCTAAAAGTCAGTTCACTTGTTCGATTCCTCAGTAGAGTAATTTTTTTCGCCCTCTCTATGCTCGGTCCAACGATCAGACGCACACAGTGATAAACGGGGACATTTCTGCTTGCTGCATCGCAACAATTCTTATCCTTAAAGGGCCCCTTACCAGGTCTGGCCATTTTGAGCTGGCAAGCGCAGTGCACACAATGCGCGCTAACGATCGTGTCTGCTAAGTATTACACCGCTACGCGCCTCGAAAAAAAGGTCAAATTTCTAACTAAACGCCGTTTGCCCTTCTCCTCACGGGTGCCGCGATGCCAGCCAAAGAGTCGACGTATATCGCACAAGTGCGCCTACGTCGATCGCAGTTCTGTGACGTCCCTCATAGTGACACGTGACTTGGAGAATTATTCAAGGCAACAACAGTTATTTGTTCAATTTGTTGCTTCAATATACGAATAAAGTTTCCAGAAATAATAAAACATACAAACTGAATTTCTGCGTGTTTTTCTTTTACTTCGCACCACAGCAAGAGAGATGTACTTCCGTTTCGTCTGCTTGTTCCCACGTCGTGCAGTGACGCGCGCTGACAGCGAAATTATGTAATTTTCTACTGTGTTCCAGCGCGCGATCATGCTCTGTGATCCGCTTGCTTGCGTCAGTGTTCGTGCAGCACTGACTTATACCGCTAGTCGGGCGTTCTCGTGCACAGCGCGCAAAATCGTGCGCTGTGCGTTTCAAGACAAACGCAATAGCTCGCTCTCGAGGCCGTCACCGGAAGTGCGCCGCGCAGCAAAAAATGCGAGAAAGAAAGAACAAAGAGGTGGGGCCCGTGACGTATGCGTCACGCAATTCTCCAGCTTCGGCATGGGAGAACAACACAGGGAAGGAATTTCGCTTACGGAGGCTAGAGGGGGCAAGGGGAGAGAGCGTCCCTTGGCAGTGGCGCTCGCCTCTTGAAAGCGTGCTTTCGCGGCACTAAACTATTTCTATCTCGGCTATTAATGAACCAATTTGAAAAATTATTCTCGTAGAACGATCCCTAGAGGGCACGTAACAACTTCCAGCGTATGACCAAAATTTGCTATCTGGCCTGGTAGGGCCCCTCACCAGGCCACGTCTTCTTTCCTTCCCTTCTTTTTTCTTCTTGCGCGGCGCGCTTCCGCTGACGGTCTCGCGCGCGAGCTGTTGCGCTTGCCACGTTTCGCGCAGCGCACGATTTTCTGCGCTGTGCACGAAAACACCTGACTAGCGGAATAAGTCAGTGCTTCATGAACACTGAGGCAGAACACTACATGATCACAGAGCATGATCGCGCGCTCGAACACGGTAGAAAATGACAGTTTCGCTCTCTGCGCGCGCGACTGCACGACGTGGGCACAAGCAGACGAAACGGAAGTACATCTTTGTTACTGTACGGAGTAAAACAAATACACACAGATATTCGGTTTATATGATTTATTCTTTCTCTAAACTTAATTCGTGTATTGAAGGAACAGATTAAACAAATAACTGTTGTTGCCTTGAATAATTCTCGAAGTCACGTGTCACTATGAGCGACGTCTCTGCACTGTCATTTACCTAGGCGCACTTGCGCGATAAACGTCGACTCTCCGGCTGGGAGCACGGCGCCCGCTAGAAATTTAAGCTCTTTTCGTGGCGCGTAGCAGCGTAATACTTTGCGTTAGTGTGCAGTGTTGTGCACTGCGCTTGCCAGTTAGAAATGGCCAGCCCTCGTGAGGGGCCATTTAAAGGCCACGTGCTCAGCAGCGCAGGTGTGGTTCAGGACAATCTGCGTCCCAAGATCTGAGTGTGACAATCTGCCGGTTCTCAACTATATACTACTTCGCTTAAGAATCGGCCTCCACCTTGAGCATTTCCGCGGCCCTCATCTGTCCAATATATGGCGGTAAATCAGCTCAAACAATTTCATTCCAAGGTTCAATCATTTTAAATACGCTACCCCCCGAAATTAAGCTAGGAAGCAACTTTAAGTATAGCTCGAAATTTTATTTAGCAAAATCAGGAATTAGCTTTTCACTCGCACTCCATTTTATCAACGAACTTGATTGACTGATTTTACCATGCGCTCGGGTTGTCGGCGTCTCCTGTCGTCGTCGTCGTACTCACGGCGGTAAGCAAGTGGCTCGTGCTCGTGCCACTGCTCCCGCGTTCGTCGTCGTCGTCTTCCGCAGCTGGCTGCGTTTTCGCTCATCATTCCGGCGTAGAATTTCACTTCTGTCGTCGTAATGGGTAGGTCACGTTTACGGGCTTATGAGCCATTGCTTAAGGCGATATGAGCCCATTAGCGGTGCATCACTGC